>NC_091127.1:123730833-124030833 GCF_040183065.1 Periplaneta americana
GCTTTACAGGGAGCTACTATCTGAAAGCCAGATTTACATTTCTTTTGTCTACTACAAATTCCACTATGACCAGGCCTGCACTCGAACCAGGACTGCCTTGATGGTAGACCACTGAGCTAACGTTTGAGTCACAGATACGAATAGTCAACTGACCGAAGATAGATCTAAACCTCACAAGTGATACCAACAAGGCACCTCTTATGAGCCAAATAGGCCAGGAGGCAATGTGGTAGCGAGGTCAATTCCTTTCCCCCTATAGTCTACGGATAGTATTGGTTAGTTTTATTGATGCGCAGTTATTGAAAAGTTGGAACGATTTTTAAATAGCTGAAAATTAGTAAAAATCAGGTTTACACAGAAATAAAAACACCGTTTTATTAAACAAAAATAAGGTTTATTTAGATACGTTTAAAACTGTTAATATGAAATGTAAATACTAGCACTATTTAATTCTTCACTTATTAATAGCCTCCAAAATGAAGAAAAACCATACAGTTGTAGTCCTATGACGATGTGCATCAACCTCAGTTAAAAACGCAGTAATCATAGATTACGAAACGATGGTTAAACAGTAACAGTGGTTAAAATGTAATTTCTGTGCACCATTCATAATCACCGATTACTTAAACATGGTTAGCTGACACCTCATTTAACCAGCGTAAAGTCTATGATGGTACACTGTTTCTACAAAATGGCTAAAGGAAAGCATCCATACCTCAGCAAAGATAATAGTCAACGGCTAAAAACGAATGCGCTAACTCTGCCCTACATCGAAATGAACGTGTCCTACATTTTCGCGTTGCATTTGTTTGCCTTTGGGCGCTGTTATATTTGCGAGTCGATTTTTTTTTTTTTTTTTTTTTTTTTTTTTTTTTTTTTTTTTTTTTTTTTTTAGTGGTTAGGTTATAATCGGTCAAAATGTAAAATTGAATACAAAAATGATTATATACCAATGTGAAGTATCGACAGACTTAATTACTAGATTTAAATATATTAGTCTATATAAAAAAGATGGACTATCCATAAAGGAAAAGGATACAGAAGATTAGTAGAAATGTGTGTATGATCCAGGACCCCATTTACAGCAGGGAACTGTGCATTATACTAAGATCCATCCATAACCTCTCTTTGTTCAATCAGTGACATAGAGAAAGAGATATTCGAGTGTTCCCTCTTGAAATACAGAAAATAGCAATTGAATAGAATCGTAATATAAGCAGCCAATTCCTAGGAGAAATATGACTGTTTTTGTGTTATTTCAAGTGATTCATTTGTTGCAGCAGAAATGACATTGTAGATTTTGATAAACGAAATCCCTCCTGAAATTTTCTGTCACCTAATTCCTCGTAAAAATTACCTCTTTCATTAAAGAAACTTCACGCTCTCCATCATCTCTATCCAAGTAATTCAAGTACTGTACAATAATAATCGTCTTCGAAATAATCACCTGCGGCTCTGGCCGCCATTTTGTTTCACTTGTTCTACTAATCACTGGTTATCTCCTTTAAGCACTCGAATATGACCGGTTAGAGATTGCTGTGGTTAACCTCCTATTTAAGTCGTAACCGAGATCGATCCATTGTAAAAATGCTTAACCAATGGTTAGATGACAATTTTAACCGGTGGTTACACTAACCGACGTTGATGCACGTGGGCATCAGGAAATTTACGAGCAAATCTCCGAATTCATCTTCTACAGTTATCTTTTTTTCACGTAACATTCCACGAAATTAATACGCTGTTCAACCATATACTTCATTTTCCAATCGATTACTTAATACGCAAGCAAGAGTCACACACGTTTTTGCACAATTCTCAGAAGCAACTAACTTCTGGGATGTTTTGTAGAACTGACTTCCCACGCAGCGGTCGGGAGAGCAGGAAGTGGGCCGGCGACGGAATGGTGCGAAGTTTCCTCTTAAAATGAGAGCATTGAATATGCAGCACAAATGGATGCAGGAGTATGAACAACGGATAACAGACGATAAAGCACGATGGTTACTATAGAACCAACATGTAAGATGACCAATTCTAGGAATCCCAGCACAGTGAGGATATATCGGGTTTTTGCGGTGTCTGGAAAGAAGAGACGATGTCACTGCTATCGTTACCTTAACAGCAATCCTATCAGCGTATTAAGCTATAAAACTTGCTGCTTCCTCTCCAGTACAGCCTACACCGATTTTTTGTGACGTGTTTCTGACACAGTACATATCCAAAATAATTTAAATAAACTAATACACATAAATATCGTACTCGAAGACAAAAGTCTACTTTCCCATTCATTGAGCCTAAATGTCATACAAGTACAGTTCTTAAAACATGGTGCTAGTTTCGGGCAAAGACTTTATAATAAAGTTACAAACTATTTTCCAAATTTGAAATATTAAAAAATTGAAGCGTTTAAAAAAGAAATTCGTAAAATTATCCATAACTTATAATATTAACAAATGTATTTTTTTTACCTTTTATTTCTGTCGACTATATTCCTGTTTTTATTGAATATCACTGACTTCTGTCTGATTGACAATTTATATTAAATGTGTATTTTTCTCTCTTTTTCTCTTTCTTCTTTATTCTTGCTCTTGTGTTCTATTTATTGGTTTGAATTAAGTTACTTACCGTATATAGTAAACTGTCCTTGTAAATTTTATGTGATATTATTGACGAAAACCACACGAGCCTGGCTCTTGCGGTAGTAGCTAGAAGTATTTTTGTTTTGTAAATGTAATTTGTACTCACTAGATAAATGAATGAATGAATGAATGAATGAATGAATGAATGAATGAATGAATGAATGAATGAATGAATAAATAAATAAATACATTCATAATTAAATAAATGCATAAATAAGTAAATAATTAAATACATAAATAAATAAATACATAAATACATAAATAAAAAATAAATAAATCCATATATACATAAATAAATACATACTGTAAATAAATAAATACATAAATAAATACATAAATAAATAAATACATAAATAAATACATAAGTAAATAAATAAACTTGTTACTTAAGTGTGTTATGTTTTGCTAAAGTAAAATAAAGACATAAACAAGTAACTAAAAACAGACACCACAGTACTTAATGACATAACAGTGCGAAACCAAAACAAAGCCACCACGTGTTCTTAGCATTATTTCTAAGTCGTAATAAATCTTCTAAGCACAGGTATCTGTCATCTAAAAAATCGCTCTTCTTCTTTCCTCATAAATTACAATGGGAACAAAGATAGAAAACAGTGAATCGTAAGAAGTAAAACAACTATTAGAGCGTTTCCATAGAAACTATTTCAGAGGCTATCGAGATTTCACAATGCTCACGCTTGATGTTATTGGGGGTAAGTTTATGTAATTATACATAACTGCATAACAGTGATTAAGAGTTTCTCCATTGTGAGAGTGAATGCGTACCGTTGTCTTTGAGGTACTTCCAAGCAGAGAAAAGTGGTGGCAGACGTGGGTTCGCGAGTTGCTTGTTTACCATTTCATTGAAGGACACTATTTTTACTGAACGCATTAGGTTGCGATTTTTTTTTTAATTTTTGGTGTGCTTCCGTCGATATACATGTGCGACATAATTTACATTAATTCGTTACCTTAGAGTGTTAGGTTTGACTGAACTAAAGACACGATGAATGAACTCTTTTACACCTTTGTGTTTTTTAATGTTAGAACATGCGGAATTTTACTGTCGTGATTCATCACTATAAAAAGGAAGAGTATGCTAAATGGGACATCAATTTTTCCCCCCATGGAAATGTTTTTGACAACTACTAATTTATTACGATAAATTAATTACATACAACGTATTGTAAATAATTTGTTATACTGTGTATGGCCTTCTAAATAGTCTTAAACTTGTATTTAACGGAGATGCACTACTGTAATTCTCACTTAAATACTGTATGTTATTTTGGAAAGTATTTAGTCCTTTGAATTAGCTACTTTATTATTTAAGTTTGAGATATTTCTTAAACCTATGACTTGATGCTCTGAAAATGAAATGTTATGTTTAGAAATATGTCGCAATAGTATTATCAATCGTAATTTTCAGAAAGGATCCGCATAGAGAGCAGAGCAGAAAAGGGATAAGTGAGCAACAGAAAATAGAAAAAGGGCAACATACGGGATAGGAAGTACGAGTAGCTTCAGAAGAAATGATACAGAACTCTTAAGGGAAATATGACGTGAGTGAATATTTTTAAATGTTCATTAGTTTCTGAATTATTTATTTCTCAGCATTTTGCTGTCTATAAAATGCTCCTTGCAACACAATCTTATCTGAATCAGTTGAGTATGTCTGAGGATGATGCAATGAATTCAGTGAATAAAATTTAACCTAGAATTTTTTATTCATTGAGTTTAAAATTAATGTTGACAGATTGATTTACAATAACATTTTTATTAATATTAAATTTTTTTTAATTTTTGGACAGTAAAGTATGAAACTCAGAGCAATATTTGTTTAAATACATGCGAGATGTATTTCTGTAATATTTTAAGCTCACTCAGATTAAAACTATTACGCAAGGGGCTTTTTAAAACGACAACTAATTAGAAGATAATAATGCTAATAACAGCAATAACTTTATAACCAATAAGAGACGTAAAAGACTGCTGAACACTTTGAACGATAGTCAAATTCCGGCCATTAAGCTTAGTAATATTGATATTCCATACTCAGGGCTGGGTAAAATACTGACATCCAAGTATTTCAAATACAAATACAAAATACTTCAAACAATAGTATTTCAAATACAAATACAAAATACTTTAAAAAAATTAACCAAAATACATTTGTATTTCAAATACCCGATATAATATATAAAGAAATAAGAATATTACCGAAAATCTAAAATATTATATTAACATTAAAATTATTTTTATCTCAAAGTTTTATATAAATTCTGTAACTGAACATTCTTTCTTTTCCCAGTCAACAATGAATAATTACTACTCCCTTTCAAAAAAGCCAGTTTCTCAAAAAGTTCATCAGGTAAGGATCCCCTTGCTGGTGAATGAATAAATCCTGCAAAACAGAACAGTCTTTCTACAGGCGCAGAGGAACACAAACTTGTATTATACTTTATAAAAGCTTGTTTCATTGTTGGGTTATTCTCTAGAGAGCACGGGGTTGTCCCTTTGCCATTGAAGAATTGTATGCGCTCATATTCCGCAGTAGATAAGTTCTTTCCTTTTTGCTGTTGTACTTGAGTTGAAAACATAAAACTTGTTTTCATCATCTTCATCGTCTGAACTGACCAAAGATGTAGCGAGAACTGCTCAGCTGATTTCACACACATATTCTGTATCCTCTTATCATTTGGTGAGGCAGTGTCAGGTAGCTATCTCATCTTAAATGATGGGTGGAAACAAGGTTCCAAAATAGCTCAATTTGCTTCTAGGGTCAGATCAAACATTGCTTTAAATCTTGATGAAAGCGAACTCATTAGGATTGGAGTTACTTGGAATAGATGGCGTAGATTACTAGATAACATAATATGTAATCTGTTTTTCAGGGAAATTAATGTGGATAGAAGTTGGTTGTAATAGCACGTCTTCTCATTTTGCATTAATCAAGGACTACGGCAATGGGTTTCAGAACTGCACACTATTCTTCAAAGTACTGAAACTCAACATCTTTGAAGGTTGTCAATCCCAGTTTTTTACATATACTGTTTATATCATGTTTGAGTTGCAATATTTGAGAATTCCATCCAGTTGGGCAAGGAAACTTTAATGAATATTTCAAGACATCTGACATAATTTCTGAGAATTTGGGTCTCCTAGACGCATTCCATAATGCTGAACACTTAGCAAGTGTTGGGTGATGGATCCTTGATGCTGTTGGAGATTTCTTCATGGCATTAAGGAAATCAGTTATGGCAAGAAAACTAAGTGTATGGCTAGCACATCTGAAATGGGTAGGCAAATAAGACAGAAGTTCATTCTTCAAATACAAATCCAAAACTTGAAGGGCAAGAAGAAGAAGAAAGTATTTTGAGTATATGAAATACAAAATACATCAATTTTATGTATTTAAATACAAAATACTTTCTAAAATCCTTGCACATTACAAATACAAAATACAAATGTATTTCAAATACATGTATTTCAAATACTACCCAGCCCTGTCCATACTCCTCTACCGTGAAAAATCTAGGAATATATTATGATAATGAATTAAGTTGGAATTACCAAGTAAAGCACCCTTGTAAAATATATGCTCGTCTGTTCACACGTTAAGCCGGTTCAAGCATTTGTTTCCCGCGCCACTGAAACAGACATTAGTTCAAACACTCGTAATGCCGCACTTTGACTATTGTGACGTGTTGTTCACTGACTTAAGCACCGAACTCTCGAACAAATTACAACGTGTTCATAATATGTGTGCAATGTCCGACGATACGGTATTTCACAATTTTTCGAATCTTTACCTTGGCTCCGGCTCAACGGTCGCAGAACTTTACACTGTCTTTATTTTCTATTTCAAAAATTCTGCGCACCTCAATCCGAAGTTATCTGTCGTATCGTCTTGTATATTTATGCTCCAACTATAACCTAAATACTCGGTCTCAGATCACCGGTATATTGAGTATACCTCATCATAACACTTCCCGATATTCTTCATCATTCACATCATTCACCGTTTCAATAATTCTCATCATTGGAACTCCCTACCTCATACCTTAAGGGGCTGTCAGACATTTACTAATTTCAAAACCCGGTTGTCAGCTAAACTGTTTAGACTGTGAGCTTTCCTAAAATATGTTTTTTTTTTTCAATATAATAATGATTTTTATTTTTAATACATACATTTTCTTTATTATTTCAACAATTCTATTCAGATTACTATAATTTAATTGTTTCATTCTTAGAATTACATGTAACTAAACTTGCTTTCATTTTGTTGTTATTATTAATGGTATATTGTTCCTGTATTTCTGCCATTTTTATATTAATTGATATTGTTCTTATACTAGTTGAGTGGAAGAGAAGGCTTTATGGCCTTAACTCTACCAGTAGAAATAAATCTACTAAGTAAATAAAATAGTCCATATCTAGTATAGCATATTCTTGTAAATGCATACACCTGAGTCAAACGTTTTAAATGAACTGTAAAACAGTATATGACAAAGAATTCAGTTAGAAAATAAAAATAAAACTAAAACAAATATCGTGCTACTTCAAAATCGGGAGCGTACCGAATGGTTAAATAAAATACGAATATACAGTGTGTCTAGAGATAGAATGGATTGTATCTGGCAGTAGGTGCGGCAACTCTCGCCCAGTCCAAGGTCGCCGCGGTCCACTCTATCTGTAGACGCACTGTATATTAAATGTCATCTGGGGACTTGAAAGAAGAGAATCGGCGAATATGTTATTACTTGATGATAGAAAAATTGGAATTATTTAAATGGAGAAACAAAAAAGAAACTTTTTGTCAAAACTCCTCAAATTACAGTGAATACTCTTGAAGTCTTGAAAAATTATATGTATCACAGAGTCAGTTCACAAATATACGAATTGCAAATATCGCCATCTCTAATTATGTGTCATTCTTCTTGAAAATAAACTAACTTTAATAGAAATAATTGTATTTTCTCTTAGTTCCATTATTCTTATAAAATACCCGCAAATACTACAGTAGGCTATAGCATTCACAATGAAGGGACTAGCAGCTATTGAGTGCAAAATATTCGTCCAATAGTTTATGAGGAAACGCACTATCAACAGACACACGGACAAGGGATGATAAACTTATGTATTTCCCTGACAGTATAGAAAGGAATTGTATACGGCTTCATAAAATTTCATATTTACAATTCCTATAACAAAACATACGAATTGTTAAAATGTACGTAAGTAATCACAGGCAATTTTTCACACATTTCTAACCCTTCCCTATTCAATTCTTATTTTCAGGTACAACTATTTGCCACAAGATGCGTACGTTACTGGACGTATAGGGAAAAGTCAAGTATTTTGCTACAAGATACAGATCAGATATTGCAGGTATCCTGCCACTACACACATACCGGATATTGCAGGTATCCTGCCGCTACAGACATACCGGATATTGCAGGTATCCTGCCGCTACAGATATACCGGATATTGCAGGTATCCTGCCACTACACACATACCGGATATTGCAGGTATCCTGCCGCTACAGACATACCGGATATTGCAGGTATCCTGCCGCTACAGACATACCGGATATTGCAGGTATCCTGCCGCTACAGACATACCGGATGTTGCAGGTATCCTGCCACTACAGATATATCGGATATTGCAGGTATCCTGCCGCTACAGACATACCGGATATTGCAGGTATCCTGCCGCTACAGACATACCGGATATTGCAGGTATCCTGCCGCTACAGACATACCGGATATTGCAGGTATCCTGCCGCTACAGTCATGCCGGATATTACAGGTATCCTGCCACTACACAAATACCGGATATTGCAGGTATCCTGCCGCTACAGACATACCGGAAGTGGTGGGTATACTGCCACCTGGAATGTAATATGTAAATTATGAAACGCGTATTATTCTACCACTAAACGCAACCTGGACGCTCATGCACCCTGCTATTTGATTATATGTAATCATCTTGATCATCGCCTTCTTCTGTTACGAACACACTCCATCAAGGAATACCCTGCTGTTCGGCACACACAAAATCTTTGTCTGTTTTGGTACATCCAAGATCATCGGTTATTGTGGTTTTCTACAGATGCTGGATTATCAGTCATTCTTTTAGTACATATATTCTGGACAGGCTGTTACCCTCATACTAAGAATATACAAAATCATATATATCTGTCCACTGTAACTTCATTATATCCAATGTTTTCTGCAACCGACTTATGTTTTTATAATGTTTTACAATATAGTGTTGTTTTAGTTGAAATAATTTTGTTCTTAAAAGTTCGTCTTTAGAAAGTTATAAAATATTATAAACTCTTTTATCTCAAGTAGCCTAACATATTATATGTATAAATATGAATAGAAAGATAAATGAAATAAATCTCCTGTGATAATAAGTGTAAGTGCATTCTGCATTTTTTTTTGTAATTCATTGTTAAATTTGTAAATTGTTTTATTTAACGACGCTCGCAACTGCCGAGGTTATATCAGCGTCGCCGGTGTGCCAGAATTTTGTCCCGCAGGAGTTCTTTTACATGCCACTAAATCTAGGGGCATAAACCTGTCGCATTTAAGCACACTTAAATGCCATCGACCTGGGCTGGGATCGAACCCGCAACCTCAGGCACAGAAGGCCAGCGCTATACCGACTGTGCCACCCAGAGCGACAATTCATTGTTCTATTGATGGTGTTGGAATTGGGATGGATATCCATCATGGTATCATAATTTCAAGCAATGAAATGCACGGTGTCCCAATTGAATGAACCTAATTTCAATTGCCTGTAAAAAGTTGAAGGATAAAGATATAATAAAACAGAAGACGCCACTTAAAAGGAAAACTCATTGCTGAGTTAAAATCCATTGTTAGTGTACAGTAGTGGCAAAAAAACCGGACCCACCTTTGTAGCTGATACAAATGAATCCTATGCTCTGTATTGTGTCAAACTGTGGTAATTTCAATATGGATAGTGAAGCCAGAGGTATGTACTGCTATTTAATGTAAAAATACGCAGTTATCTTTGCCGAATAGAGGTAGAAATTTAATATTGATGCCAGATGAAAATAAAACTCTTAAAGTTTTTTTCGTCTGTAAGTTTGAGGCACTGAAGGAAACAAAAGACGGTAAGTATCGAACAAATGCAATAAATTTCATTGTTACAATTAATTATACACGATGGCTGTGTTTTGTAACTAGCAAAATTTGAATCTGTGACTCTGAAATCAGCTACAAGGGTCGGTCCGGTATTTTTGCCACTACTTTACAAATAAGATTGAGCGAGTGTTAATAGATGGGAAAAGTTGTTGGGTCATTTGCAAAATTTGTAGGCTATAACAAATGGTCGATTTAAAACGTCAAAATTAAAGTATTATTTAGTGCATATTCTGCAAGTATTAACATAGTGCAATGTGTCTACCATAGTAATCAGCCACTGTACACTCACCTTGCCTTACAGCATTCTGTACAAGTATCATTGAATCTTTCATGGCACAGCTAAATGTCAGGTGTGTTTCAAGATAAGACAATGAATCTTTTATAGAAATAGAATTCCTTTATTTTTTATATCAGATATTCTTTAAACAGTGCATGGTTTCTAGAATACTAACAGAACTATCTTCAGATCAAAAATGAACAAATATTTTAAATATCTTAATATCGGATCTGTTACCTAATATGAAGATAATAACTTCTTCAGTAACTAACAGAAAACCATTCTTTCAGTAACTTATTATCTTAGTAGATTGTCCTTAAGGCGAAGATATTTCAGCCACAGTTTCTTTAATGACAGATCAATAGAAAAAATTAAGACACTGTTTTGTATAATGTAACAGATATGACATGAAGTAACAGATCTGACAGGTAACAGACATGACAAAGCAAACATAAGCATGTGCTAACCTAAAATTTGTTTGCTTAAAAATCTTCAAAATAGGAACTTAACTACTGCACACGTGTACTATTATGTCCTCTTGATCTTGAATTTTTATGTCATTATTTGTGGAAAACACAGCACAAACAGATCTGACAGAGTAAAAATGCACTCTTAGACTAAAACACAAAGCAAGGATATGACACACAAACTCGCCAAATCAAAATGGGTGAACATAGCAGTACAATCAAGACGGCTCTTTGTGCATCATCCTGGCTTGTGCTGGACATCATTTTATTTTTACTTCAATTTTTATTGTACCTGAGTTTTTGAATGTACTTCACTCCCACCCCTTCTACTAAGGAAGTTCCAACTCCACACAGAACCAAGACCGCAGATAGTAAGCAGTACTGAGTTACTGAGTATAGTACGTTCCAGAAATATGTTCGCGTTTTCCAGTGACGAAAGAGCTTTCAATATTGAATCATATTTTCGCACAGGTACTGTCCGTTTGCATACGTCGCATCCCGATTTCCCCCACCTGCTTCTGCTCGCCCCTCCGTAATAGCTGGGCAGTCTTAGCTCTTTTCTGAAAACATTAATTTCTCTTAGGAATTGGAAGTTTACGTAATATTATACAGCTGTTTAATTTAACTTAAATAAAAGGGCCTCGTTAAGTAATTAACTGTCACGTGATTTCCTCCCTTTCTACAATCCTGCGGCATAACCACTTGGATTGACAGTAGATAGCATGTCTGAGTAATTTTATATTTTCGGGTCGGGCAGAAATGAAGATTGAATTTACAGTACGTAGAGTAGGTACAGAATTATTTCAACATGCGTTACTAGTACGAAGGACGAAACTGGCAATTGGAATTAGATGCAATAGTCTATAGTGCGATAATATGCACAAAAGAACTGAAGCCTGTATCGAAATGAACGGCCACCATTTTCAAAATTGTGTTTAAATATTCATATTATGATTATTTTTCAATTTAACTTCTTTCTCTATATTGTACGCTAATGTGCTGTAGACAGTATAATATACACTGCATAAAGAATACGTTCGCATGGATAACTCACTTCGTGAGTAAAAACACTTATTCTTAATACAGTACTGTACTTTGATTAAAGGAAAACCTAATGAAAATGATCAAACTCAAAATCGCGATATTTCCTAGTTTACGTAAATGGATGAACTACTTTTCTTCCTTCCTATACCTAGTAGAGTGATTTGTGTTTTACGCCAGTATCATCGAACTCCAGTCTTGGAGGTGGGAGCAAGCGGTGTTTCCGGTTCTCTAAAGGTATAGACAGGTTAATATTAAAAATGTTAGTAAAAATAAAATGATGTCCCTGTATTTCAACTGTGTATCCAAAGGAACAGAATGGTGTAACAGACCTGACTGATTTACTGGACTAGAGTAATTATGCGATCATATTTAAGGAAATATAAACTCAGACATAAATGATGAAATTTTGATAATATCAAATGTTTCTTTAATTTTTTTCTCAATTACATTATTAAACAAACCTTTACCTGATCATGATCGTATTCCATTTTAAATACTTAAATAGTATGGACACAACATTTTAGCTGTTACTATGAGAATTTGATTTTATTCTCGTAAAAATTTCACATGAAGGAAATAATTCTTGTGACGTTTAGGTACATTAGTATTGAAACTACTCACTGTTAGGAATTTGTAACTATCTTTATAAATGCAATAATGGGAAGAGTATGAATTGATGGACGTCATTTGTTACACAAATTCTGCAAATATGACCCTGAATATTATTTTATCGTAACGGTTACAACTGTTCCAGTTCCTTGAAAATACTAGGTTCCAAATAACAGTACCATATGTAACTTGTGTGTAACTATATGGTGCACAGTGGTATCTTGGAACCGCACTGTTGACTAGTATCTGATGGAACGGTAGTATTTTAGAACAGGTACGTACTACTAGTATGTAATGTAACGGTGGTATTTTGGAACATGCACGTACGACTAGTAATATAAGAGTAGTATTTTAGAACAGGTACGTACTACTAGTATGTAATGTAACAGTGGTATTTTGGAACATGCACGTACGACTAGTAATATAACAGTAGTATTTTAGAACAGGTACGTACTACTAGTATGTAATGTAACGGTTGTATTTTGGAACATGCACGTACGACTAGTAATATAACAGTAGTATTTTAGAACAGGTACGTACTACTAGTATGTAATGTAACAGTGGTATTTTGGAACATGCACGTACGACTAGTAATATAACAGTAGTATTTTAGAACAGGTACGTACTACTAGTATGTAATGTAACGGTGGTATTTTGGAACATGCACGTACGACTAGTAATATAACAGTGGTATTTAGGACGCTACATGATCACATACTCCCATGTATGCCATGTGATGCAGTATGATGTCATAGTGAGCCGAGATGTAAATTCGTGGAAAAGAAATCTTCTCTTATGTCAAATTGAATTCTTAGATCAGGTTTTTTCGAAGCAGAAAATGTAATACAATTTTAAATTGTTTGTAAATTTTATTGGTAACGAAATCGAAGTGGCTCCCAATGGTAAATAAAACCTAACTTATTCTTTCTTTTCTGCTCAGCCCAAGTTTACAATAGTGTTCAATTTCTTCAAAAATTAGTAAATAAAAGCTATAATCATTTCGATCGTGCTAAAATTTATATTAGTACCGTCATGAAGAGTTATAATCTCATTGTAATGAAATATGAAAATTTACCGTTGTATTTTTGTAAATAAAAATTTTCGACAATAATCATGTTTCAACAGAATTTAGTTTAATTTCTAGAATTGGTAATGAAACTAAAATTGAAAAATATTTGTAAATAAAACATAACCTATATATTTTCACCTCCCTTGATAAAATCCACAATGTAGTCACTATACTCTAATACAGGCATTATGATAATAATTGTTTCATACAATCCTATACTCAGTAACATTAGTTTCAAGATAATATGTACATTTTTTTTAAAGAGGCTCTTCATATCTTTACTATTCATCTTTCACTTTAAATGCCAACATTTCTTCCAGTGCGACGAAAGGATTCCCAATTCTGCTTTCAAACAGGGACGCTAACTTATATGGGCTCGTGGGATCCGAGCCCACCCAATAATTTATCGTGTTATAATTATACTTACATTTATTTTATTTAACTCATACTTCAAATGTTTGAGTCCACCCAGTGTTTTCTAAAAGTTGACGCCACTGCTTTCAATAGTACCAAACATGTTCCGTTCTGTGGAACAGGCGTTGTCATAATGTAGTTCCAAAGTGAAACGAGTATTTTATAACAGCAAGTATTTCGTACTAGCGTTATTTTGGAACGTAGTATTCCAAGGTGCCGCTACGTTTAGGAACAGTTCCTTGCTTGGAACTGTTCCAAGCAAGGAACTGTTCCAAAATAACTGTTACGTTATTTTTTCCTCACCTCTAGCGAGTGTTTAACAGAGATGCACCGACTCAAAAGCATAAACAAATGGCATGGACATATTTCTAGCTACTGGAATTATTGTGTTAAAGAAGAAGGGAGGCGGCTTTAAAGTATCGCAAGTGACGTGGAAAACGTTCCAGCAGCATTAGTATATATATACAGAGTGTTTAAAAAATACGGGGCATAATTTCAGGTATGTATTTCCCACATGTAGACAATCAAAATAGTTCATTACAACATGTGTCCGGAAATGCTTCATTTCCGAGTTATGGCCTTCACAACATTGAAATTCACCGGAACGTTTTTCTTTCCGCAGGTCGTTGTCATTACAGAAGATGTTCAAAATGTCCACCTCCTGCTTGAATACAGACCTCACATCGATGTCTCATTGACCTGCGAACACGATCCCAAACTCCAGGAGTATTGCGTATGTCCTCAGAACATGCCACAATTCGATTCCGAAGGGATTCCAAATCAGGCACCGGAGACGAATAAACCAATGATTTTAAATGGCCCCACAAGTAGAAATCGAGAGGGTTCAGATCAGGTGAGCGTGGAGGCCAAGCAATTGGGCCACCTCTACCTATCCATCGATCAGGAAACCTTCGATCCAAGTACCGGCGAGCCGTACGACTGAAGTGTGCAGGAGCGCCATCGTGCAAGAAGTGAATGTGTTGACGATTGATCAGTGGAGTGTCTTCTAAAACATGAGGTATGGTGTTTTCCAGGACGTTTGTGTACTGTACGCCTGCCCCGTAAGTCTGTTTACAAGTACATGGGGTCCAACTAATCGATCACCAATGATACCGGCCCACATGTTGAGGGAGAACCGCACCTGGTGATGAGATGGAACAGTTGCACGTGGGTTTTCCTACGCCCATACATGCTGATTGTGGAAATTTGTTATGCCATCTCGTGTGAACTGTTCTTCATCTGTAAATAATACTAAGGCAGGAAAGTTCGGATTTACACCACACTGCTGCAAGAACCACTGACAGAACCTAACTCGTGCAGGGTAATCTGCTGGTGACAGGGCCTGTACACGTTGCAAACGATAAGGATACATTTGATAGGCTACTCTTTCAACATTCTCCAGACAGTCGTATGAGGAACATTGACTTGCAACGCTACCCTTCGTGTGCTGATAGAAGGAGTCATGTTCACAGCCTCCAGAATCTCCTCCTATACTTCTGGAGTTGTAGATCTTGGTCGTCCCCTTCCCAAACCAGGAGAGTTAAATTTTCCATACTCGCACAGACGGTAATGGAGATGTACAAATGTCTTCCGATCTGGACATTGTCGCTGTGGGTACCTCTCCTGGTACTAACGACGAGCCAGCGCAGCATTGCCGTCCACCTTACCGTACATGAAGTGTATCTCTGCCAGCTCTTGATTTGAATACATGTCGCACAGTCTAACGCCTACACAACACTGAATGTAACCTTCGCCTCGGAATGAACTGTCAGAGTGCCCTCTTAATGTCTCCTTTGACGGCAACGACGTGCGGAAAGAAAAACGTTCCGGTGAATTTCAATGTTGTGAAGGCCATAACTCGGAAATAAAGCATTTCCGGACACATGTTGTAATGAACTATTTTGATTGTCTACATGTGGGAAATACATACCTGAAATTATGCCCCGTATTTTTTAAACACCCTGTATATATATTTAACTTTAGGCCTTCTCTTCTCCTCTACCAGGGATTACAACTACAATATTAAGAATATAATTACAATTAATATTAAATTTAAAAATAGAATAAAAATCGAAGTACTAAAAGATTAACTGATTAATAAAGGCTAGACAGTTTATTGTAGAAGTTAAGAACAAAGAAAGATTTTTTTTTTACTTAAGTAAAAATTAAACCTGGAATAAAATTATATAGTGAGGATTTCATTACACATACACAATTAAATAGAAAAAAATTTCACACATCATACACACTGACATGCATAGAATAGAATACTCTTCGCATTCCTCATAATTCGTCCTCGCAGTACGATCTGGTTGGCTCCTGATGCATCGGAACAACATTGTGTTGCATTCTGCAAGTATTGCCACATTACACTGAAAGTCTATAACCAGTGTTGCCAACTCAGAATTCCATTTGCCGCTGCACAAGCTTAAAAAAACCGCTGAACTGTAGTTTAAAAACTCCAGATTTTTCTTAACACATCACTTCCAAATTCGAAATACAAACTATACATCTTGATTCAACACATAAGTGCAACAACATTTGAAGTCTTCTCAGTCCGGCTCGAATGGTCAAAATTTCATTTAGCTTGGGATTTTCCGTCCTGTTCCTGTGTATTTTCACAAGATTCATCTGGCTAAATAGCCTCTCAACCTCTACATTTGACAACGGTAGGATAAGGAAATAAAATACCAGTTTAGCTAGCTCTTTGGAGGGATGGTCACCACATGCATCACTGAAAATCGCAACCTAAAATTTGGAATGGAAAAAAATCTAATATAGTATTTCTAATTCTTTGGAAATTGAAATAACACTCATCTCTGACCAGAAGCGTGTAGTATTGCAAACATTTTTCCAAACCCCAAAGTTAATTTTCCGCCACTGTATCTCAGCAACTGTTGCCGAGCGACAGAAAAACACTCGCTACTCTATTTTTGTTTATCTCTATCAGCATGGGTAATTAAATCTTAATATTCTGCATTCAATATCACCTTACACCATTTACACCGAGCTTTCGAACTATCACCGGCAACTTCTTCCATCCAATCTTTCAACACTATGTTTTTTTTTTCCACACATCTCTAAATTTTTGTACGTATGGAGTTTTACGTGGCATCGTTAAATAAAATATTATATACAGTATCTCTCCAAAATTGAATGAAGTACATCAAGAATATACTGGACACTTCGGAAATAATCAAATCACAGTCGGTTCGAAATCTGATTTCACACTGAGCTGGAGACTTGCCTGCCAACAAGGAGTAGTTTGGTTTCAAGTTTGAAGTATGTCTGAATTACATAAACTATAATGCGGAATGATAAATTAAATAATAATTCAGTTCATTATCTATTGTTTATGATTAAATATATAAACTCATTTACAAAAAACAATGCATACATTAAATTAAGAGTCTAACGAATGGAGCATAGTACCTTATCTGTACAACAATAATGGATGAGGCAGAAAATGGACGTGGTTGACCAAATCGAGTTAACATAAAACGTTGATACAGTATTTTACACTCGCACAATGAGAAAGTGTGATAATACCAAACTAAACTCTGGTTTATGATTAACTAACATTGTTGTCCGCAACTACATATAAAAACAATTATAACATCTTTACATAAAAAAACTTAAAAATACCATCTCCCTCTGCGAGAATCATCAAAAAACGCCAAATAAATACGAGGCGCATCCAGAAAGTAAGTTTCCCGTTTTTTTTTTTGCCTTTGAAAGTAAACGTAATTAGCCCTGTCAATCGCGCATGCGTAACAGATCTATGACGTATCAATCATATTCCAGCCGGATAGGTCCCGCCTGGTGCCAGTAGCGTGGCAGCAGTGGTCCGAAATGGAAGCTCTTATTCCTTCTCCCGCCGCCGCATTGCGCCAATTGAAATTCATCGGCAGCTCTGTCAGGTCTATGGGCCGAACATCATGAGTAAGCAGATGGTGCGTCGCTGGTGTAGGCAGTTTTCCGAAGGTCGTCAAAGTGTCCATGATGAAGAGCGCAGTGGGCGACCGTCCCTCATCAATGATGATCGTGTTGAGCTGGTGCGGCAGTGCATTATGGAGAACCGTCGCTTCACGATTACGGAACTGAGCAGCCAGGTGGGTGCCGAAAAACCTGACACCCGAACACAAAATGCAACGTTTAGGAGCAGCACTGACATTTCTGCAACGGTATCACGATGACGGCGACGAGTTCCTCGACAGGATCGTCACGGGCGATGAGACTTGGATTTCGCACTTCACCCCGGTAACCAAGCAGCAGTCAATGCATTGGCGGCATAGTGGATCTCCGATCAGGACGAAATTCAAACAGACGCTGTCGGTACGGAAAGTGATGTGCACGGTGTTCTGGGACAGGAAGGGCATTCTGCTCATTGACTTCCTTCCAAAAGGTGAAACAGTGAACGCTGACCGTTACTGTGAAACATTGCGAAAATTGCGACGTGCCATTCAAAACAAGAGGCTCCTCCATGACAATGCTCGTCCACATACGGCTCGGCGCACAGCAGCTGTTTTGACGGAATTTGGCTGGGAGTTGTTTCATCATTCACCCTACAGTCCTGATCTTGCTCCCAGCGATTTTCACGTTTTCTTGCACCTCAAGAAATTCCTGTCCTCCAGTGAGCGTTTTGGCAACGACGAAGAGCTGAAGACGTCTGTCACACGTTGGTTCCATTCACAGGCGACAGAGTTCTACGACAGAGGGATATACGATACGACAAGTGTCTCAATTCTGACGGTGGCTATGTTGAAAAAAGCTGAAACATTGCTATACCTGTTGCCAATAAATGTTTTCCTGAAAGTGTATGTTCTTTTTTAAAAAAAATAGGGAAACTTACTTTCTGGGTGCGTCTCGTAGCTAGCAGCTGACGGTAAAATTCTATAGCTGACCATAGTCCTGAAAACACCAGATTTAGCTACAAAACCGCTGACTTGGCGACACTGTCTATAACACTTTCATCTTGCTGAGTGCCGACTTTTAATCGGGAAAGCAGACAATTAGTTTCAAACTAAAAATGTTATTCATAGCTCACATGACTGGCATTTGTTGCGTATAATATTTAGTATAAAATGAAATCTAATTAAGAAAACATATAAGTAGAATATAAAAGATATTAAAACCAGTTGTATCAAAAGCATAAATTTAGATCGGGGAAATTGTTTAACTGTAACTTATTTTACTGCAGGCACTATTGTTGTGTAGGCCATGCCATGACTTAAGCAAGGCAAGGAGAACACGTGTGCAGCGCGACGACGGGCGGGAGAGAGCGTCATAGTATAATAGGAGTAATAAAGAGAGCAAGTGAGGAAACATGCTTGCAAGATGCGATAACGGCCGAAGAGAGGATTATGATCATGATATTCATTGTTCAATTACACGACACAGTAGTTTCACTGTAATTAATTTTAAAAATAAATCCTAATTACGTAGGTTACAAAAACACCCAAAAAAACCCTATAACATTTATATTTCCTCTGAAAATGTCTAACATTTTTATTTCCCCAAACCTACCCCTGTAAAAGTGTTTCCCCTAAATTTGGGGGGAAATCCCCAAGTTGGCAACACTGCCGTGAACGGTTTCTGCTTATTCCGAATCTCACCGGACCGGTGGACAACAATGACGTCACGCTGGAGCGAAATAGGACCGGTTAGAGATTACTGTGGTTAACCTTCTATTTAAGTCGTAACCGAGGTCGATCCGCCGTAAAAATGCTTAACCAGGGATTAGATGATAATTTTAACCGGTGGTTACACTAACCGACGTTGATGCATGTGGGCACTAGTCCTCTCAAAGCGTTAGCAGACTGTCTGTTGGACTCATAGCACAAAAATCCGTGACGTAACAGGACCATGTCCGACCAGCAGACTGCTGACTTCACGCCTTCATGCCTCAGCAGAGGTGAACGATCATCCAACCAGCACGGAGGTAACGTGTGGTTAGCACGAAGATCTCCCCAGCCGCTATTGCTGGCTCGCGAAAACGGATTTCGCTACTAATCGTAGTCCATCAAATTCATCATGATAGTGGTTGGTTCCGGTCCCATAAATTGGCCGAAATTCCATGAGATAAACTATTCTCCTATGAGGATTCAACCAGTGTTCATTCCGTAACGCTAGTCCAATGTATGACGACTTAGATCACGTAACTACGCCGCGGACTGGATTCATAGCAGCACTAAACAAAACCAATGCTCGCCTGCTATACATAAACTCTGGTATTTCGAGAAGTAAATCTGTGGAAAATAATCGTAACCTTCTAGCTTATATTCCAAAACAAACATTATCGAAGTAAACGAAATGAAACTCTTGAAAAGAAACCGATAAAATTAAACCCAAATGTTTGTCAATGAAATAAAATTAATGTTTTTTGTGCGAAACTCACTTTTAACAATACGTTCAGCGATTCCAAAAGTGTCTTGACTTGGAATAATTATACCCACATATTTTTGAATTTATAAAACTTTGCTATCTTATTAAAGTGACTTTTACACTTTTACTACGTCATACTAACTGATCTTGAAACTAAGATTAGTACATTTCTATAATATGTGCTGGCAAAAATGCGAAATTCCAGACGAATGGAACGTTGGATTAATAATTCCAGTTTTTAAAAAAGGGGATAGAAATAAATGTGAAAACTATAGAGGAATAACTCTTATGAATGTAGGTTATAAAATTCTCACAAGAATAATAAATACAAAACTGCAAATCTTATCTGACGTTCTGATACTGGAAGAACAGAGCGGATTTAGAAAGGGAAGATCGTGCACTGATAATGTATTCACAGTGAAGCAAATAATAGAAAAGCGCCGACAGTTCAATTTAGAAACACACATGGCTTTTATAGATATTGTGAAAGCATTTGATAAAGTCGACAGGCCAAAACTATTTCAAATATTACAATCTAAAGGCTACCCACAGCACAGTATCAGAATGATTAAGAGTTTATATAATGCCTCAAGAATTACCGTAAATACTGGAAAACATTTAACTCGAGAAATTGAAACAAATATAGGCTTAAGACAAGGGTGTAGTTTATCACCGACACTGTTTAATATTTATGCTGACGAAATTGTTCGACAATGGAAAATTTTAGTAGATCCTGGAATTTTAATTGATAGAGGAATAAAAATTAATATTCTGGTATTTGCCGATGATATGATTGTAATACAAGATACTGAAACAAAATTACAAAAAGCAGTATATGAACTGAATAAAATATGCCAGAAGCATAACTTTAACATATCAAATACAAAAACAAAAGTAATGGCATTTCAAGGCAAAAATACTGTAAGATCTAAGATCGAAATAGATAATTATGCAGTAGAACAAGTAACAAATTTTAAGTACCTGGGATGTGATGTGAGTTACAAAAAGGATAATGGTATAAAAATAAAATTACAATCATTCCAAACAGTATGTGGCACAATTAATAGAACTTTGAAGGATAAAAGCAGAAAGGAAACAAAAATGAAATTCTACAATGTAATGGCAGTCCCTACTCTTTTATATGGAAGTGAAAGCTGGGTTACAACAAAACCTGAAGTTAGTAAAATACAAGCGACAGAGATGAAATTCTTGCGAAAAGTAAAAGGATGCACGAGATTGGATAGAATTAGAAATGAAGATATTAGGCAGGAACTAGGAGTATACCCACTTATTGATAAAATAGACAATTACAGACAAGATTGGAAATTACATGTAGAGAGAATGGACGACTACAGACTTCCCAAGAAAACAATAAATTATAAACCAAAAGGACGAAGAGATCAGGGACGACCGATGAAAAGATGGAGCGACCTTTGAAGCCGGAACGGGCAATTGCCCATACCATGAAGTGAAGAAGAAGAAGAAGAAGAAGAAGAAGAAGAAGAAGACTACGTCATACTACTTTTGACCAATGAAACGGTACGAAAGGACGTGTTTCAACCAATCATGACTGTTTATCGCTGCAATTTTATTACTTCCCTAGCATTTGTTTTTTTATCACTTCCCTAGCATTTGTTTGTTTTTATCACTTCCCTTTGTATTTTACACTTTTATTACGTCATACTACTTTTGACCAATAAAACGGTACGAAAGGACGTTTTTCAACCAATCATGGCTGTTTATCGCTACAATTTTATTAGGTCTACTTCCCTAGCATCTATTCCACGCCTCTGGAACTCTCTCTCTCTCTCTGACCATGTCAGAGACTGTCGGACAATATCAAAATTCAAATTTAAATTAAAAAATCACATTCTAGTCCATGGAATTGCTTGTTGAACACCTGTCAGGTTGCGCAACTTCGGCTTAACCATGACATATAGTAAATATTGTAACTATGCTGTTGTAAAATTGACAATTAATATGTAATGTATTTATTATTATTATTATTATTATTATTATTATTATTATTATTATTATTATTACTATTATTATTATCAGTTATCATTTATCACTATCACCATTGTTATCTCTGTTTTTCTTTATTTTATTTCTTGTATTAGCTCGATGAGAGCTTTATAGTGTTCTTTTGACCCTGTTGACTCTCTATAGGGCTTTGATTTAATTTGTATTATTTTCATCAGCGTCTGTATTCCTTTTCTTTGTATTTATATGTGCTATCCGGTAGGAGGGAAGAGAAGGCCTTATGGCCTTAATCCTGTCAGATTAAATAAATAAATAAATAAATAAATAAATAAATAAATAAATAAATAAATAAATAAATAAATAAATAAATAAATAAATAAATAAATAAATAAATAAATAAATAAATAAATAAATAAATAAATAAATAAATAAATAAATAAATAAATAAATAAATAAATAAATAAATAAATAAATAGTTTATTTTTATCACTGCCCTAGCATTTGTTTGTTTTTATCACTTCCCTTGCATTATTTTCTTTTTTTTTTTGCCAAAATTTCAAACTGCAAATTCTTTACGGTACTATAAAACATGGTTTTCGATCGTCATTTGCTTCCCGCATAGATAGTCGACAGAAAATGGCGGCTCCGTCCAAACGTTTTGGTGAAGGTAACGTTAGTGAAATACAGTTTTAGTAAGTCACATGGAGAAGGATGAAGCGTGTGAAATGGAAGAGTAAGAAACGAAACTGTGTTGGAAAGAGTGGATGGAGAAAGAATGATGCTGAAACTGATCAGAAAGAGGAAAAGGAATTGGCTGGGTCACTGGTTGAGAAGGAAATGCCTATTGAAGGATACACTGGAAGGAATGGTGAATGGGAGAAGAATTCATGGCAATAGAAGATATCATATGATAGACGACATTAAGATATATGGATCATATGGGGAGACAGACAAAGAGGAAGGCAGACAATAGGAAAGACTGGAGAATGGTGGGTTTGCAGTGAAAGACCTGCCCTTGGGCAGAACACTATGAATGAATGAATTAATATTTTATTGTATTATAGTACTTCGTTACTTCTAATCTTTATATACTTTCTTCTAATCGTGTAATAGTCAATTAAATTCCACTCGAGTTTTAATTTTCTCTGGATAAATCAAAACCTCTAGTGAAATAATCTGCATTGCCTGGGAAAAGTGACATAAGTCAGTTTCCACAAACCTTTTTTGATAATTTATTAACAACTTATGGAACGTCTGCTTGCTTGGAAAAAGAGACATAAGTATTTCTCCCATTACAATAATTCATGCAGAAAAAATCAGATCGACATAAACCATGTAAGTTGTCAATAAATTATCAAAAAAGGTTTGTGGAAACTGACATGTCAATTTTTCCAGGCACTGCAGAATTACTGTTGATAAACTAACTTTTAAAATCATTTTGCACATTTTTTAGAGTAATATGTTCATTAGTTAGGAATAAATTACTAATTACTTCTAGTAGTTGATACAGCGTCGTTAAATAACCAACTAAAATAAAAAATAAACTAATTACTTTCTTTCAGCAAGTATTGCAGTTTATTTCTTGTTATGTTTTGTCATTTTTGTATTACGTCGTCAATAAAGTATTTATATTAATGAGTACTGTGATATCGAGAAAGTAGGAATATTTAAAGGAGTGAAACATTTTCTTACATAGGCTAATTCAAAATGTAAAATGTATTTGTGTTAGTATTGCATTTACTTCGACGTTAACGTACATTATTGTATCAAATAATGTTTCTGCATAATTTATGTTGCATCTGACTGTATTTTGCCCTATTAAAAATCTGTTAATTTGTGTACACATCTTAAGGTAGAACATGAACGTTTAGGTACCATATATAGACAAATTCAAATATGAGCAGACGATATCATTTTTAAAATTCTCTCCTTTCTGATTGGGTGTCTGGGCTACGTCACATTCTTTCATCTGTTTCCAGAGACCAGCTCGAGGCACGAATAGGGTCCCGATATCAGTGCCGATCTAGGGCAGCTTCTGGAAGGTTTACTTCATCATGTCGGACAGGATTGCGTTACCCAACGGGACGAACGAAATTATCACGTTTGTCTACAGACATGGTAATAACGTCGTTCTGGTGTTTTGGCTTGTACGTCGAAACCGACAAATGTAAGTGAACGTATATTTATTATTGCAAATATATATTAAGTAGATAAAATTATTATCTAGACGTGTTTAGTATAAAAGCTACAATATGTTTACTGCACTTTATATTCTGTGTAAAAAGGACAGAAAATTTAACAATTATATGAAGTATTGTATCCATAGGTAATGAGCGTATTTAAAGATTTCTATACATTTTTTACAGGAAGTTGGAAGTTTAATTTTTTCATTTCATTTATTATATTCCATAGATCTTACATTAGCAATGAAGCTTTAAGACTTGGAGGAAGTCAAATTTTTTCAAGATTACAATTAAAATTTTTAAAATTTCAATTTCAGTTTTTTACAATTTTTTTTTGGCGAGATTTAGTGAGACAAAGTATTGTAATTTTGTAAAATTTATTTCGAGGTGACTACGGAATTAAAAGTGAGGTACTTCAGAGTCTGTTTTAGAAAGTAGTTTCAAGTTGAAAATAAACTTAAGGTATTAAACTATTTTTTCTACTCCAAATACGTGTACATAATTTCACTTCGTAAGTATGTACTTGGAAATATTTAGTTTTTAATTTTTTTAATTTTCGTGTACTGTAGAGTACACGTCTTGGAATGAATTGTTAGTAATATTCTAATATCTAAAATTAATCTTAAAGATTTAAATGGCTTGAGATAAATTTATAGAGAACGCTGAGGAAACTTTAGGCCGTGAGAATTAAACGGCCCACAGACGAAACGACATGTTGTAGGATACGTCTTAGTATAATTTAGAAATAAATTGTTTAGACATGTTGTTCGTTGTTTTCCCACAAACTTAAATAACTGTAGTTCGACAGGTAGTACGATTTTACTGATCCTAGACATGGCAGATTTACCGAACTATTTGAAAAATAATTAAGAACCTATAAATGGCGCGGAGCCATTAGATAAATTCTTTTTTTTTACAAAAGGAGAAAACCCTAAAACGTCTCATAAAATGTGATTTCGCTCTTATTTTGCAGAACTACATACTTTTGCATTTTGTATTCAACTTCTAATTTTATGGCGGATTAGAATACTAGGCCTATACTAATATACTACAATAGATAGATAGATTTATTGATATTAGTTCACAAAACTACAAACTTCATTTAAAAAATGACCTATATAGGAAAAGTAGTTAGAGCCAACATAATAAATAATACAATTTCATAACTAATTAATCTATTAGAAATCTCAGTAATTTATTGGTTCAAACTTGCACTTACGTCTGGTTTTAGGGCATGTTAAAAGCTATCGTGATAACCATAAAACTTCAAAACTTTTTTTCCTGCTCCTTTTGACAATTTTCTACAATAAACATTTTTAAATGAATTTTCTTTTTTTTTTTTTAATTTAATCATCTAAATCTATTCTACGATTTTCCTATTTATGTTTAGTTATAGGTTCACTTCTGCATTTAACTAATTATTCCGTGTTATCATACCGCATTCAGGTTAGCAGTTGTTGATATACAGCCAGCACACTGCAATAGCTGAATCATACCGATATACTACATAACATACTTTTAAACATACAAATACTTATTTTCACAGCATTTGGGCACTTTTCCCATTTATCGTTAATGCGAAGATCTACCATCTGTACTGATCGCTAAAGTGTGAAAATTTTGAGGTCTTTTTGTTCGTGGCGTAGGCGGGGACGGAAAAGCTATCGGTATACTACCATGCCATCAAAGAAGAAAGTTAAAAAATTCTTGTGGTAGTCCTTTTAGATATTGAAGGGAAGAAAAAGAAAGTGTTGAAAGGATAGATTGTTAAAAAGAAATGTACTCTCATATGAATTTACTATGCGAGTTACGTGAAAATGAACGTGTTGATTAGAAATTATTCAAGAAAAGATAGTGCAACATTCAACGTGTATTGAATTTAGTAAGAGCTAAAATTACGGAACATATTACGATGAGGGAATTAAGTGCGGAGGGAAGGTTCTCACCCTAAGATATTTGGCAACGGGAAACTCAGGCCTGAGAAGATAATCAGCAGACCCCGGAGAAAGTATTGCTTACAGGAAAACGCGCGATGTAGTATAGCTAATGTTTATGAACCGAGGACTCTTGCACGCATCACTGTGCAGGTGGTAGTAGTAGTGCCGGCGTAGCTTAGTACAACGCAGTCAAAAGCAATCGACACGGGTCTTCAGAATGCAGAGACCAAAAGTACGCAAGATAGAAGCACTAAGGAAATAAATGTTCGTCAATAAAGTGTGTTTTCCATCCATGGCAATGAACTGTCTTCTGAATTGTCACGTGAAATTGGCAGCCGACATGGCATGCAACGTTAAGCATATAAATAGAAATAAGCATAAACGCGCATGTAAAAGACAACAGAATTTAAGCAAGGTACAGCAGGAATCTGCTTCACAACTACTTGAACGAACATTTTACGAAGATATGTGTGACGCATTTATTGCTTCAAATATTCCGTTAAACAAATTAGAAAACGCGAAACTCCGTGGCTTTTCAGAAATTACACTGGAAGACAAATTCCTAAAGAAGCAACACTGCGGAAGAAGTATGTGCAACATGGATATGAGAAATGTCTGCGTGAAGTGAAGTGTAAATTACAAAATGAGAAGATGTGGGTTTCTATAGATGAAAGCATTGACTCCGTTGGACGTCAAGTTGCAAATGTGGTTGTGGCTGCCCTTAGTGCGGAATGTTGCTGTAGACCCTATCTCTTAATGAGTGAAGGGTTAGAGAAGGTTAATTATTCCACCATATTATGTGAACTTTTTGATAGTGCTATGGAGTTGCTATGGCCATCATGTGTGCAATTCGAAAATGTGTTACTATGTTACAGATGCTGCAAGCTATATGAAGAAATCTGCTAAGTTTCTTGAAACAAGTTATCCGAATATGATACACGTTACATGTCTTGCACATGCATGTCATAGTTCATTGCAACGCATCAATACGTAAATAATATTACTAGTAGGTCTATGTCGAGTACAATGAAATATTTAGGTCTCTTAATGAGAATAAATTAGAATTGCACTTTGTAAGTTTCATAGCTAATAACTGGGAACTAGTCAAAAGGACGCACAAATAATGAGACTTTCATGTATTACTTCATTTCTCATGAACCAAACTGTACTACTGCCAGCGTCACGCTGTCTATCGTTATTTACCCCATCCCTCTCAAAGCAGGTATGCTATGTTGCATACTAAGCTGATAGCAATACTTTTCCCGGGGCATAATAATCAGACTTCACATCTCATTAGCAACTATTTTGTCTATACAAGGTATAAGGGGTATAAGAGACGTCCTTTTCAGTCGTCGGCGACGGTCTACAGGATTAAAAATGTCCATACAACATAGGGTCAAAACTTGACAGTTTTCCCAGAAAAAAAATATTTCTTCTTACTTTATTCGCATTATACTGCTTATATTGTTAGTAAAATTACGAAAACAAATCAGTCACTAGCAAAGGAGTTAATATTAGTTTAAATATATATTTGTGTGTTCTATTACGTTTTCGTGAAATTAAATAAAATTGCATACTTAAATTTAATATTCTGGCGTGAGAGACGTGGCAACGTGTACAGCAGGCAGTACTCTGCACAGACTTCTGTACTGTACGCACATGTCAGCTAAGTTCAAGCTCCCTGTCCATAGCTCTACTGCCGAGCGGATGACAGTTCGGTACCAGGTATTAGATAAACAACTTACAATGTCATTTACAGTTTAGGAATATCATTAATATGATTGTTATTAATTTATGGAGAAAATTTCGTAATTCAAGTAAGGCAAGATGATGTACCGTCAATGTTTCCGCAATGAAGGTTATCTAATCGGCGAACTTTTGTAGCGGTTTCTCAACGATTATTAGAAACTAGGAGTCTCTTACCTCGTTTCGAAAATCATGCAAACAGAAATTAAAAAAAAAAAGTTATTGCTTTATGGAAGCGGAAGAGATTAAAATATTGCATTTAAAAAAGAAAGTTTGTGCGATTTTGTGCAGTAAACCATTACTGTTTATTTTTTAGACGTACAAAAAAAGACCAATATTGTTAAATAAAATGGAAATTTATTATAAAGTTGTATTAATGAGATTGAAAGTTTGCATTTGCTGTTTGTTTTATGTAAACAACGCTCCGCCCCTGCATTAGAACAGAGCATCTGTTTTGTACCGGTATGTCTGCATCCTCTTGAGCTGTACCTTGTACTTGTAAACTCCCTCCTTCCCATCCAGCAACGAAGCCAAACGCCTAATATTGTAAACTTTAATAATTAGTTAAATATTGCAATTATAAAAAAAATTGTAAAGACATTTTTTCTTCCTTACGACATGAACATTCATCTGGCACTTATACTCCTTACAACCGTGTATTTATGTATCATTGTTATAATATGTAGTGTATCTGATTATCTTCTTATGGTCAAGATTCAAAATGTTCAGTTTTAATTAGAAGTTACTCTTCTTTAAACACCCAGAAATTTGTTTTCAGAATTCAGGATTCTTGTGGTCTATCAATGTTATTGGTTTGATGTTTAAATTGCGGATCTATGTTTAACTTTCTTCGTTAAATTTGTGTCCAAGTTTTGCCATTAAATTTTTATCATTTTGAAACGCGCTGTAGTGGTTCTGAAAATTACGAAGACTAAAGTTTAATCGTCAGAGGATAATGTCCGATACTGTCCAACGTAGTACTAGCTTGTTCAGACTAGACATAAATTAAGGATATATTCTTTGTGTATTTCGAAGCTTTAAATCTGTTTTTAGTTAATAACGCCAGAGAACTACTGGTGGATAACGTTCAGTCGGTGGATGAAGAATACGTGCAAGGTTCTATTGCAGTCATATCTGCCCGTATCATGACAGGAAATGTAGGCTATGCTGGTAGAAACGACACTGAAATCCATAGGGGATTTTCTTATCCCTGATACCGCCATTACTGATAATTGTTTGTATTAACTGAGAGCACAGTAAAATTAACGACTAAAATGTTAGCAATTCTGACAGATTTTCAGCATAAATTAACGTCGGATGTATAATTTCCCTGAAAAAGGATGAGACGATTGAATATTCCTAAGTCTCAGATGTGAGACACTGCGCATGATCGATCGGAGACCAGAGCACTGATACACAAGATAACGAATATTGAGTTACTTAAATTCAGACTATTTGGTTTGTTACTAGCATCGTTCCGAAATTCACTTCAAAAACTGCAAAAAATATGATAATATTACGTAAATGAAAGATAAATATATACATAAATCGTGTAGTTAAATCGACAATGGACTTCATGACTAGATCGACACTCCGCACAGAAACGAAAGCTTTCATGTAGTTTCAATAGCTCAGACGGTAAGACTTCTGCGTGTTGTGTAGAAGAGTGCGAGTTCGATTCTTAGTCTATACAACGATTTTTTTTTGTCTAAATAACGTTGAAATAGCTAAGTAACGTTGAAATAGAGTTTTACAAAGTCCTGAGATTAAGTGTTAATGATCGCAAACAATACAAAATTACAAGTTATAATATTATAAACGTTAATCTAATGAATGCATTTATACACACATATACAATGTAAATGCATATATATTAAAAATTAACAATTAAAATGAAATTATAAAAATATATATAATAATAGACAAACTTTTACAAAGGTTTAGAGTCCTTAGGCTATGTAATTTGTTGAGTAATTATTACAATATTTTATTAATAGCTTTCCCATATGTGTAAGAAATCCACTCGCACAAAACAATTTTTGTTAAAAGTATGGCTTTAGATTATTTCATTCTCACACCTTCAGTTAATTTTAACTATTTTATCTACGTGTTTGCAATAGTGTTTAATTTAGTATGCATTCAATTTTATTCATATTATGATTGAATGGAAAAGCACTGTTGCAGTTCTTGACTAATTACATATATTAATAATAATTATTAAATGCATCTGTTAAGTAACCAATTGCAGTATCTTTTGCAAAATCTTGAATGTTTAAGTTGTCAATAATATTTCTGTACTATATACTATAATACGTTAAAAGAATTTGAAATAGATTTGGGATCCTCTACTTTATAATCATTAGTTTTAGTGAAAAAATATTTTCTTTCTTAGGATATCTACAAGTTTAAATTTAATAATATTCCGAATAGATTTAATTGCATTATCTGAATTTTGTACTTTTCTATTCAAATATATTCTATTTCCCTCTTTCATAATTTTTGATAAATTACACTGTACTCCTTGCAGTATTTAAGAACATGAGGATCATTACATTGCAACTCGTTACATATAGATTCTTCTTTTTAATACACGAGATTTTGAAGTCCCTGCGTTATCTACATGTTTTTACTTTTGAATTTTTTCACAACATTGAGTGGAGAAAATCCACTGAAGTGATTATGAAATTAAGTGAAAAATGCAATACATTAACTCTTAATATCAGTAGTACCAGTATCATATAGGTTTTTCCAAGATTCATTTTGTAGACGTAAATGTAAATAATCATTAGATACAACATTTACGATCCTTTCTTAGTTTTTAAATTAATGTTTTGAAATTGTTCAGTGACATTGGAAACACTTAGGATTTGTTTATCATGTTCAGACAAGCCATTGATTATAGGTTCTGTCGAATAGGAATTCAGTCTAATTCTGTGTACAAAACATTTATCAATGGCTGTGCTACTTCAGCTTAGATTTAATTTGATTAGTTTCGCAACAGTTGGACTTCCTGTTATATCCTGTTATTTAGATATTTAATTTAGGGTTGATTTACTAACTCTTACTATGCAAGATGCCTCTTATTTCAATTATTCTATATCACGTTAAATAGGCATTGTCTACACTAAAGTATTATCGTCATCCCTCATTTCTCATCGTAATGGCGAACCGACGTGATATGAGAGAGCGAGTTATAGCTCTAGTTGAGGCTGATATGGGGCTAGATCTGCTGGCCGTTTGGTCGGTGTTCCTGGAAGTACAGCCGCGAGGTGGCTTATCGTTACCAAAATTTAGGGGAGGTCGAAAATCGCCCTATTCCTGGGTGTCCGCGGATTTCTTCATTGGAAGAGGATGCTCTCTTATTCGAGACAGTTCGACAGGACCCCTTTCTGACTGCTAACGAAATAAGAGCAGTATCTAACTTTCCCGGCTCTTCAGACTGTGATCAGCAGGTTGAGGAACCGCGGTATTAGGAGCCGGAGGGCTGCGCAAATGGAAATATTGGGGGAAGCACAAGCTGTCGACCGTCTTGCCTTCGCTACCAATCGAGTGGATTTCGATTGGAGAAATGTAATATTCTCCGACGAAACAACCATCTCGAGTGATTACGAAGGTCCTGTCCGTGTCTATCGTGAGGATGGTCTCCGACATGACCAGCGCTATGTGCACCGACGTGAAAGATCGGGGCGCTTTAGCATATCGTGTTGGGGGTGGATGTCTTACGATGGACCTGGCGTTATAGAAGCATCTATGGCCGGTTTAATGCGGGAACTTACGAGCACATTCTGGAAAATATATTCCTTCCCTCCGCCCGAGAACGTTTTCCCGAAGGAACATTGCTGTTCCAGCAGGATAGCCATCCCGTGCACTATGCTGCAAGCATTCAAAGATGGTTTCAAAGGAGACCCGAAATCGAAATCATTAATTGCCCTCCGAAGTCACCTGATTTGAATGTCATCGAAAATTTATGGGTGGAATTGAAAAAGAGAAGAATAGTCCCTATGCCCACCGACGCCCTCGAAATCGAGACGAATTGTGGGATCAAATTGTTGACACCTGGGAAGATCTCGCCGGGGATCAGAACTTATTTCACAATCTCGTGACATCCATGCCGGATCGACTTAGATCTGTAATAGAAGCTGATGGCATGTGGACAAGATTTTAAGTTAACAGGTCTCTTTTTTGTTTCTTATGATTTTTGTTTGAGGAAGAATATTTTTAACTTCCAAGTAAGTTTTATTTATTTTTTGACGAGGTTCAGCCAACTTGTAAAACCCAGAAATTGGGCATAAATTATTCCATATTTTTCGACAAATTAGACAGTCGAGGAACTCTGAACAAATTAATTACACCTCAATAAAAAAAAAGTTTCACCCGTGATCGAACACGAGACGTTTCGGTTATACAGCGGAACCAATACGCTACTATATGAGCTACCGAGACAAAACAGTGACAGCAGCAGTCCAGAATGTAGATCCCTTAGCAGGCATTTGCCATTCGGTACAGTAAAGCAATGATATTTTGTGACTCGAGCTATGTTGTGAAATCCTGACCTTAAATGGCAGTCTTCTTCGTGATCCTTATTCTGGTCCTTGTCCTTGTTGTGGTCCTTGTAACAATTCTTGTACTATTTCTCATGTTATGTATCGTTACGTCGATATCGAGTGAACCGCGCTGTAGAACTTTGACTTCCGACGACCAAGAATCGTCTCATTCTTTTTAAGGGTAACTGTACGTACAAATTAGATCCCTCTGCTCCTCCAAATCTCGGCCCACTGGAACACAATTTTGGGTAAATTTTTATTCAGTTTCGCGTATTGAAATGAGATTCATTTAAATTTTCGTAAAATCTAAAATGCATAACTGTCGGTAGTGTTGAACTTGTACGCCCTAACGCAGTGTTAGATATTTTTATACATTTAGCCGTTCTACACTGATCGCAGCAAACGCACCTACCTCGTTCACGTCCTTGCTACCGCCTATTGGCGGCTCATATAAATGAAACGGTATATACTCATTGATGTCCTTAATTAAAACGGAACTAATTTATTACAAAAAAATCGGGATTGAAAACTGAAATCTATTCGAACAAAAATGTATTTTTAATAAAGGGCTCACCATAAATGTTTGATTTATCATGACTATCTTTTCCAAGACTCGTATATTCTCGAAAATGCACACTTTATGCTAGTTTAATGAGGCACTTTTTAACAAACAAGTATATTATATTATCCATGTGCTAAAAAGGATAAATGTTCATCTTCCCTCTTGCCTAAAAAAAAAAAAGTCCCTTGTGCAGACCCTTGTATTTCCCTAATTTGACTATGCTGACATTTTACTGACTAACCTTTCAAGCGACAACAAAACGAAACTTCAACGTGCTCGTAATTTGTGTGTACGTTTTGTAAGCAATGTTCGTAAATATGATCATATTACTCCATCCCTGGAAACAATAGGTTGGCTTAAACTAGATAAGAAAAGAAATTTACATTCACTTCGCCTTCTCTTCGAAATCTTGAACTCTTCTATTCCTTCGTACCTGTCGTCTCGCTTCACTTACCTTTCTTCCCACCACAATCTGAACACATGCTCTCGCCATGAAACAATACTAACAATACCATCCCATCGCACTTCCTCATACTTGTCCTCTTTCACAATAGCCCTGCCAAGACTCTGGAATTCGTTACCTGCTAGCATCAGGGACTGTCGAAATAAAATTGAATTCAAACGCAAACTTACTAGTCACTTGATCAGTAATTGAGACTCGTTCAGACATGGTTTCTTGTAAATAGTTCCCTTAATCTATCACAAAATATCTCGGTACATGGTAATTTCATCACTATAGAATTTTATTATAGGTTTAATTTGTAATTCAGTAAATACAAAAATATTCTTTGTTCTTAACTTGTATGATAAATTGTCTAACTTTCATTAATCAGGTAATCTTGTCGTACTTCAATTTTTATTGTAATTGTAAATGTAATATTAATTGTAATTTTATTCTTCATATTATAGTTGTAATCCCCTGGTAGAGGGGCAGAGAAGGCCTGATGGCCTTATCTCTACCAGGTTAAATAAATAAATACTAATCCTTGAGTTTACAGCTTTTTTTTCTTTGGCAATTTCCCACTTAACTTCACAGCTCGCTTCAAGAATGTTTTTCCTCATGAATTCCGGTTCGCTTGTTGTAATTTGGCTTGGTTATTTATTTTTTCCATAAAACTTTCTTTCTAGTCCTACTCGTAATTTAGCACGATCAGCACATGCCAAGGGATACTCTGTAATTGAGTATATTAATCCTAGAATACAAACGCTCTTGTGTTACGGGTGCTGTATACATATAAATCTAAATGAGGGAAGGATAAAAAAAATTATTTCTGGTGAGCAAGATGAATGAGACATTCTGTATGTTTGACTTCAGCCCTTTTCATACACGTAAATTTTCTTTTACATTTAGTTTGCACTCTTATATAATCTGCGAAATGATTTAAAACATAAGTATAAGTTCTTGCTATAAATTGGTTATTCTTAATATGTTAAATTTTGAAATTTCTTAAATCTCTAGTGTACTGTGTAATATGATCAAAACTCAATATGTAAGCAGTAAAGACATTGTAGAGTTTGCAATTATACATTGTTGCTTAGCTTTAGTCTCATTTTTCTCAGTATTGAGTGTATAACCTTTGTACTTTATACCCTTCATAATGAAGCGTTCAGAGCTAAAATGGATCAACTCCATAAGACGTAGTTTTGAGATAATAGGACTTAAAGTTAACCTGCTCTAGTGGATTATCCAATTTCACTAGCAATAATTTTATTGCTCCATTCTCAAATTCTAGATTTATAAAATATAAACAATTGTAATGTTAATTGATGCAACGCTTTGGTAACTTGATTCACTATGGCTCATAACACCGTGAACAAATAATCTGAGCCAAAAGTGACTGGTATCACCTACCGGCGAATGCTTGTAATTAAGACTCGATCCATTACTGCTAGGAAAAGATCCAACTTCAGATAATCAGAAAATGAATTACTCAATTTATGAAAATTTGTGACTTGATCCACTTTAGCACTGAACACATCGTATATAAAATTAAAAACTAAAAATTGTATTATCCAGAAACATAGAGAAGACTTAACTGTGATTGTTGACATTGATATTCTGTGAAAATAGTTGAAAAATATAGGCCGAAAATTATAACTATTATTTTAATAATCTTAATATTTATTTATTTATTTATTTTATTGCTAGTAAGTTTGAAATGAATACAAATTAATAAATACAATGAAAGATAAACTAGCCCACTCCTGAATGAGTAAGACTCGTGCTCAGGAGGGGATTCCAATACAGACATTTATAAAATTAAAATGGAGTGAATACAGATTAAATAGTGTTTAATATGTTTAAACCCAAACTATAAATCAAATACAATTTTTTTTATATTTTTTTATTAATTTGGAGAGGATTCGTGGTTGAAAAATTATTGGAATAAAATTTAATAATCTGGGACCTTGAATCATGCTATGATAAAAAGCTGCATTGCTTTACATTTTGGTTCAGACAAACTCAGAGAATTTATATTTTTAGTTCTATATTTATCGTATAGGCCTATACCTTTCAAAGTTATAAAAATTTCTATAAAAATATTTTAATAAAATAATACATTTGTTTAATGTTGAAAACTTAGAAATGTTTAAACAACAATTCAGTTGGGTAATTTTTCTGTTTTTTTTTAACAAATTTTTAATACTTTTTTTCTGTAGGAAAATTAACGGATAAAGTTTGGATTTATAAGTTCCACCCCAACCTATAATACCATACATAAATATAGATTGAAATAATGCTAAATAAATTAAACGTAAACAGTTAATTGAAAAAATATTTCTTAGAATAACAAAGTAACTTAATGTTTTACGTAATTTATTACAAATATAATGCATATGATTATTCCATTTTAAATTATCAATAATTACACCTAAGTATTTAACCTCATTAACTGCATTAATAACTGAACAATTGCAATTTATATCGGAACAATCAGGATTATGCATTTTAATTTGTAGTATAGATGAAATTGGTTTATTACCTTTATTATTTAAAGAAAATGAGATAGCTAATGTTTTATCTTTATTAATTACAAGTGAATTTAAAATATAAAACATAGGAAGCAAGAGGAAGTTGAAACGTTTAAAACGGAGACTAAGGCAAAGCTGTTCTTTTAAACGCAAACGGAAACTGAAAAGAAATTTGGCTAGGCCACTTCAAATGTAGGTTATTTTTCACGTAAATATATTGAAAGAATTCTTCGTGCGATACATCTGAGTCTAGCTTAAGGGTTTGTGTCTTGTTACAGACGTCGACCACCTATACGAAGACCATCTATACGAAGACTCAGGAGAGTCAGACGTCGTTTGAACTTTGGTGATGCAAGGAGCAGAGGTTCGACACCTTCTGGAGAAGTTGCCTTGACAAATCAAGACTTTTTAGAAAGGGAGCTGGAACGTATAAGACAGCAAGACAGAGAGAGATGGAATTTTGATTTTGAAGAAGAGACTCCCCTTCCCGGGCGTTGGAATTGGGAGCCTGTTGTGTCCGACGCGCGGAGGCTGCCACCGCCTCCTAGGCGAAGCCCTGCGGATGCCGCCTAGCGACCAACAGCATCCCCCACCGGAGGCAGATCGGCCAGAACATTGGGGACTCTGATGAGGAGAGAGGAATAAGGCGCTCCTACACTGCGTGATATTTTTCTTAGAGATTTATTGTATGTTGAGATTTGTATATTGTTTATATGTTTCTATGCACCTTGATAGATTTTATTGTGAACTTCGAGATACAAAGAATTAATCTCGATTTTTTAATTTTATCTCTTGAAACTAATAGGTAATGTAATTTTGCAATTATTTTTGACACTAAGAACAAAAATTCTCTTGTAACTTCATAAAAACTTAAAGAATTTTGAGAAATTAAGGAAACCGGCTTTGAAATCTATCTTCACTTTAAAAAAATTCATAAAACTTTCATAAATTTGAAGTTACATTAACTAAAAAACCTTGCTCAGAATTATTTGGAGAAATTTATAGTAAATTTTACAAAGAATTTGACTGCAAAATTAGTTCAAATTTAAAAGTTTGACGAAGTATGTGAAAGAAATGCTACTTTCAGAATTCAAAATTAAATTAATAAATCTAGTACTTCTACAAGAAAAAAATTCAAAGTTTGTATTTTTAAGTTGCGGACGTCTGTTAATAAATTACTATAGGCCTACTTCAAAATTAAGAATGGAAATTTTCTTTTATAAATATTTTAACATTAAGACTTGTGTATATATAACTAATCTGGAAGAGCATAGCTCTGTGAAGTGCATTGTATATTAAGGTGCAGTTTATAAAGTTCTAAATGTAGAAAAAATGTTAAGAGTTTGTATATAGACAATAGAAAAGATAATGTATTTTAAATTAAGCGCAGTGTATGACCATACGAAATAAAAAGCAATATAAAGTTGCATATATTTTCTAGTTATTTTAGCTATTACTTCTCGGATAAGACTAAATTAACTTATATAATTTTGTTAAATAAACATCCATGCTGTGTTTTCTTTCTTCTACAATGTTATATCCAAAATATCGGCACTGATTAAACGATTGATGTCGTTTGTTATTAAGTGAACATTCCGCCCTGTAATTTCATGGAATTTTGTAATGTAATGTGACGCGACAACCCATGGAGGGCCAAGGTAGACTATGACTTTCGACCTCGCGTTTACATGCCTCAGTATAGGTGAACGATCCAAATGGTACGAATTTTGCTACCTAGCATAGCTTCCCAATTTCATCGCAGTGCTAGATGGGGACCGGTACAATGCATTGGCCAAAATTTTATAATTCATGAATGTAGTATCACGGTGAAAATGGTGTAGTGCAGTATTTTGATAGATTTTTACCTGTGAAAATTAAAAGGTAAGTTATAGCAGGAGAAACTGGAGTGTCTGAGTAAGCGTTTAGATACTTAGATTCACAACAGTTCATTTGCGAGTTGCTAGAATTTCAACCTATTTTCTAAGACTAAAGTTTCGCGGCTTGGATGTACCTTACTGAATTTATAACTGAGCGACAACATTGTTCAACGCATACAGTGAACTTGTAGTTCAACTGTCCGAAGACGGGTCTGAACCTAAAGTTCTGCCAACAAGGTACCACTTATGAGGCAACTAAACCAGGAGAAAATGGGTTAGGGTGGCCAGTTCCTTCCTCCTCTATTGCATACATCGCCGACTAGCTACATATTACACTAATCAAACTTCAGATGCATACAAACAATTGTTCTTCCTCTGACGCAAAGCGAACTTAAGCTCATACAGGATGTAAGGGGTATAAATGCCGTTATTTGGTGATTATTCATGTCATAAGGAAAAAAAAGTTCTCAATTTTTTTTATAACTGAAATATTTAACTAATTATTGAAGTTAATAATATTAGACATTTGCAACTTTGCAGGATGGGGAGAAGGGTGTTTACAAGATCACCGTACAGGTGAAGTGGGTACAGACATACTGGTACAGAACAGATGCTCTGTTCTAATGCAGGGTTGGACAGGGCAATTGTTTTTTTTTACATAAAACGAGCAACAAATACAAACTTTCAATCTCATTAATAGAACATTGTTAAATTTACATTTAACAATATTGGTCTATTTTTTTTATTATACGTCTAAAAAATAAACTAATGGTTTACTGCACAAAATCACACTATTTTTTCTAATGGAAAATTTTAATATCTCCCGCTTCCGTAAAGCAATATCACTTTTAAAGTAATTTCGGTTATGCTATTTTCGAAGCGGGATAAGAGACTCCCAGTTTCTAATAATCGGTGAGAAAAAGCTCCAAAAATTCTCCGATTAGGTAACCTCTTTTGCTGAAAACGTTGACGGTACATATTTCTTGCCGCACTTGAATTACGAATACTTTCTCCATAAATGAATAACATATATTTTTATTTTATTGGGTTATTTTACGACGCTGTATCAACATCTTGGTTATTTAGCGTCTGAATGAGATGAAGGTGATAATGCCGGTGAAATGATTCCGGGTTCCAGCACCTAAAGTTACCCAGCATTTGCTCGCATTGGGTTGAGGGAAAACCCCGGAAAAAACCTCAACCAGGTAACTTGCCCCGACCGGGAATCGAACCCGGGCCACCTTAGTTTCGCAGCCAGACGCGCTGACCGTTACTCCACAGGTGTGGACAAATAACATATATTCCTGAAGAGTAAATTATATTGTAAGTTTTATCGAATACCTGTACTGAACTACCATCCGCTCGGCAGGAGACCTATCTACAGGGAACTTGAGCTCAGCTGATCTGTACGTCAGTGCAGACTGCTGTTAGCAGCATGAATCCTCGTCTGTCACGCCAGAATGTTAACAAATTTAAACATGCATTATTATTTAATTTCACGAAAACGTAATAGAACACACAAATATTTAAACTAATATTAACTCTTTGCTAGATACACCTACTGATGTAATTGCTTTCCTAATTTTACTCGCGATACGAGCAGTATAATGCAAATAAGAAAATAATTTTTTTTCTGGGAAAACTATAACGTTTTGACCCTATGTTGTATGGACATTTTTTGATCCCATAGACTGTCTCCGACGACTGTGAAAAGGACTGTACTTATACCCCTTACATTCTGTATAAGTGAAAACTATTTAAACTGATCTCGCTTTAGATGACAGCAGTTAAAGGATAGTATAAATTTTGCATTTTGCAGTCCCTTCTTCTCAAAGCAGAATCCAAAGTTAGACAAGTTGGATGAAATTTTCACTCAATTATATTTGAGCAGCTGAAGTCAATATGTGAAAACGTAAAGACTAATACCGTCTGTTACTACTATAGGCGTACAGATAGTTCCTGACGTACTTTCTCACTGCACAAATACTCTAATAAATTACAATTTATTCGAAGTTTACTAATTTTATTGTCCATGAACATATCCTTAGATGCATTTTTTTTTTTTCGAGAAGCCACATTATTTTAATTTGATTCATACCCGCTCGTTCACACAAGAAACAAACATGTTTCGATCCTTCAATCAATCTGAGAACTTCAAATAGAAATTTAACACGGCCGACATGCATATTTCCGGAACATGATTTCTAATATGAATAATTACTGGGAGTAAGTGAGCTTATAATGGAAATAAATTTGTCTTAGTCCAGGGACATCATAATCTAAACGTTTAACTGAGCACTATTTATTTTGTTTATTAATGGAAATCTTTACAGCATATTTCAAGTAAACTTAGGCCTAAATCTTTTTGCGCAGATATCAGATCTCATGTTGTATAAGATTAAGTTTCCGTAATTTTATTTTTCTAGTATTCAGTCATTCATTTAGTGTTCTGCCCAAGGGCAGGTCTTTCACCGCAAACCCAGCTTTCTCCAATCCTTCCTATTTTCTACCTTCCTCTTTGTTTCCTCATATGATCCATATATCTTAATGTCGTCTATCTGATATCTTCTTCTACTCTAAACTCTTTTCCTGTTCACCATTCCTTCCAGTGCATCCTTCGTAGGCAGTTTCTTCTCAGTCAGTTGGCCCAACCAATTTCTTTTCTTCTTCCTGATCAGTTTTAGCATCATTCTTTCTTCGTCCACTTTTTCCAACAACGCTTCATTTCTTATTCTGTCTTTCCACTTCACACTTTCCATTTTTCTCCATATCCACATTGTAAGGATTAATAAATTTAATTGAATGGAAAGTACAAATCCGTATCCTTATAAGTTGTACAACGTAACAACTTGATCTTTGTAAAATATTAATACAGAGTGAGCCGTAACTAATGCCACTAAATTCAGGGAGTTATTCTTTGAGATATTTCAAACAAAGAAGTTCTATAGAGTTTTGCTCATTTTTGCTTCCTTTTCGAGAAAAAAGTTTTGTATGAAACATTTCATAGTGTGTTTTGGGAATGCCATTGATTTAATTCCCAATATTCTTAGTCAATTTATTATGTGTATTATGATTATAAGTGGTTGAGAGAATTTTTTCCCTTTAAATGTGCAGAAATTTGATCCAAACAAATGAAACTTTTAGTCCTGAAAAGGAATTTTAAAAAGTTTAATTTGTTGCAATCAAATTTCTGCACATCAGATATTAATAAATGAAAATGAGGACTAATTACAATATAAATATATACTCACTGAATAAAACAGCACACAAATATAATTGAGGGGTTTGCCGGAAAAAGAGCGTATACGTCAATATGGTGAATTGAGATACAGGCAATCTAAGATTTTAAAACGCACCTATATAAAATGTTATACAGATAGTGAACAAAATTATACATTAAATTAAAAATCTTAGCGAGTATAAATGTTTTGTAGCATTTAGGCAATTTATATTATTAAATTTCCTTATATTTGTACCATATAAAACTTCGGTCTATACGCCCTTTATCCATATAATGATTTGCTTAGGGGATTTAATGTAGATTTCAGATTTAAATTTCACACGGAATTGAAACAAAGATACATTTTATGATATTTATTATCTACTTCTAAAGTAATTTACATTATTTCAGATATACTGAGTAGACATTAAGTACGCAAAGCAAAATCTCTGAATATAACAGAAAAAGAAAATTTCCATTTTGTGTGAACATAAATAAATAAAATTTATTCTTTGTATAATCCTGATAACAATAAGCCCAAAAATCTGAATATTGTAACAAATCTCTTTATAGAAACAAAATATTTCCGTCTGAATCTATGAGTTTCATAAGTTTGTTTACTTTTAAAGCAAGGACAACATAAAAACTATTCAAACGAAACAACTGGACTAACTAAATTGAACTATAGGCCTATATATTTGCTTAGTCTCTACCAAGAGAAAACACACACAGTACAGTATGCGGTAACGCGCAGCACTAGCTCTACTTGTAGACTGACTGACTAAATCGCGCACGCACGCACGCACGCAGCCCTGTCCTGCAGGTATGTACTGTACAATCAAAACAAAATTTCGCTACTATAATTAGCGAATTATTCACTACATTTTAAACCGTTTTCCCGAAGAAGGGCGTACAGGTCTATCCGCCTTTCTTCCGGCAAACCCCTCAATTACCGGTATAAGATATCAACAACGTAATCTCGTCTTCCTACTGGTTTGTTCTCTTAGACGACTTTCGGCACACGTTTGTTGTCCATGCGTTGAACATGGAAACCCCATTTCTTTTTGTATACTTTTATTTTGTCTAGGATAGGAGCAATTTCCATTTCCTGCCTTACTACTTCATTCCTAATTTTATCTAATTTTGAGCATCCTTTAGTAGCTCCCAGGAACTTCATATCAGCTGCTACTATACTGCTTTCCTTTTTCTGACCCAAATTTCATAAATAAATTTTCAAAAGGCATTTTAGACCAATTCTGCGAGTGTATGTTTAAAAAAGTCTTTGGCGGATAGGCCCTACACATTTTTTCAAGATAGAATGCATCAATAAGATCTTACGACGCCCGCAATAGAAGTGAGGGAAAATGTCTAGTTGTGATTGGTCGACTGGAGATTGTCATATGTTCTGAGACAAGTAGAACTAGTACAGGGTAAGAATACAGTTAGGGCTTGAATGCCAGTGGATGCTGTCTGTTAAATGGAGCGGGCTGTCGTGTATTGTACCAAGAAATCGACTTATCGGTATGTAACCTTCCTCGCAATTTGTAACTAGTGGTATTTTCAAGACATGAAACGTTTCAATGGGTATTTTTCTTGCGTGGTATCTGGTGTGGTTCCTTAGTCCGATGTGGAGAGAAGGATAAGATTTTAAACTATAGGCTTATGGAAATGTGTTAACTGACAATACGAAATCGTAAATGTGAGTATAGTATTGAAATTTTGTTGAATCACTTTCGTTGCTATTTCCGCTTATATTGATATATTGTATAAGCAATATTATTCAATATGTTACATTTTTCTATATTTTTATTGTAGTCTATTAATAATTTTCTAATATGTTTTTATATCCGAACTGTTTCTCATAAAATAGAATGGACACATTTTTAAGTTTTTGTTACAATATTATACGAGTTTTATTAACTTAAAATCATGATTTATTTATAAGCTACAATAAAATTGAAAAATATAACAGTTGTATGAGCACTATATCTATTGAACGTCTTTATTTATCATACACTTTTCAGGACAGAGCGATTCCAGATATTTGATCTGTACTCCGTCTTGATATCACTGATGATGGGGATGTAATCTCCGAAATATATATGATAAATAAAGAAGATCAACAGATACATTGCTCATACAACTGTTATATTTTTCAATTTTATTGTATTTTATCAATTTTAATTAACACTGTTACAAAATTGACCAAAAACGTGTATTTTATCATGATTTATTTAAATTGTAAAATCATCTATATTTTTATTGCAATCTTATGCATTGTTTTCTCGACATGGTAGTCTTAGACTATTTAAATCATCACCCTTGCCATCATCATCATCATCATCATCGTGGTAATCCTCACCACCATTACCATCATCATCTTCATCACCATTAACAGCATTATCACCATCATCGTCATTTCTCATTATCGGCATTATCATCACCAGCAGCATTAGTATAATCATCAGAATCATCAGCCTTATCAACAGCATAATCATAATTAACCTTATCGTCATCAGCATCGTCAGCTTTATCATCAGTATTATCATCATCCTTATATTTACTCTTCCATATGTATCACCACCATATTCATTATCATCACCATATTCATCATCCTCTTCATCCGCCAAGAATAATCATTATCCATTATTATCAAATATCCACTGCAAATCATTGCTCATAATTGGCCATGTATCTTCCGTTATGATCACGATTGTGATCTGTTGTTTTCACTTTATCAGCACCTCTATCTACATACGAGTAGATTTCCATAAAAGATTTCAGTTCTGGTTCGTACAGTGTTTGCTATGATTGTTTATTTAGAACGTATGATGGACAGATTTATCTACGCTAAGTTTATTTTGTAATGTACTGTCTTATTGCTTGCAAATTTTAAGTCGCCATACATTACACCAGACTACAGATACACACCGTGATACACTACTACATAGTTTTCGAAAATTACTAATCAAATTAACTTAGAATATGTGTAAATTGAACATAATTCAGTTTATATATTTATTTAGAAGTATAAGAACCTTAAAAATAATTTATGATTGCTCATATTATGTGCGAATATATATGTAAAGTAGATGTAACTGTTTTCAAGAGTATTGTAGAATAAAGTACGAAATTGTAAGCCATACATGTAGTATTACCATGTAATGGAACGTGTAGTCAAATACATTTACCAAAAAGCTACTTCACATCGTGTTACCTGTACACCAAGGTACACAATATTTTACTACGATACATAATGGAATTTGAATTGGAATTTACGGGAGGGGCGCACTATGACCACGAACTACGGCCTGTTACGATTTATTGCGCTAACTCACAAGCTAGTCGCATTCCCAAACCCACATCGGCCGACTACACTAAGGTTCGCTGCGTACCCAGGTTTCGAGCAGGCAACTCCCTGTCCACCGCTTGTAATGGTTAGCAAATCTAACCGTGGGGTCCGGGTTCAAATCCTGGTTGGGACAAGTTATCTGTTTGAATTTTTCCGGAGTTTTCCCTCAACCAATTGATAACGAAAAGGAGAAATGGTGACGGAATGACGTAGATGCCTAATATAGGGGGAAACAGGAGAACCCCGAGAAAAACTCCAACTGTAACCTTGTCAGCCACAAGTGTCACTATGGATATTTCAATGGAAAATCTCAGACCTAACCGGGACTCAAACCCGGGCCGCCTGCGTGACAGACCGGACGTCTAACCACATAGTCACAGCAGGGGTTCACGGTACATCATAGTGCACTACCATATACCATAGTTCCTATATCCCATGATGTTATATTAAATTAAATTACATTACCTTTAATTACATTTGAGTACACCACACTGAATTATTGCACTGAAAAAAAAATATATAACTACAATACTCCATAATATGAAGACGGGAATTGGAAAAGCATTAATTTTAGAAACACTACAGGGAAATGTTACTTCGACTTGCAAAACACTCGATATTCGCCATTCCTCGGCGTTGCAAAACACAAGGACAGAGGCTAGCGGCTAGACTGTTCCCGCACCCCTTCAGCTATTTGGTGACTCCATTAAAGACGGTAGCAACAGGTGTAAGTTCTCCCCCTCTCCATAACCTGGGGGGGGGGCGCTACTGCGAGTTACAAGCTCTTGTCTAGACGGCGTCCGTGCAGTATGGGGGTTAAGTGAAATGTCCTGTCGAGATTACGAGTGTCTGTACGTGTGGGTCCCCACGAGCGATTACATCTCCTACACAGGTTCGACATTTCTCTAGAGAGATATTTCGTATTCTCCGTGTCTGAAGTCAAGGACAAATTCTGGAACTTCAGCTTTCTGTAGTTTAATCCTAGACTAGTGGAACGAAAGATTCTTCATGTTTTTAAGATTGAATATTCTCTATTTGCAAATGTGTTCTAGACCAAAATGTAGGCCTAAGTTACACTGATGCGCAGTGATGAAGCGTGAAATCAAAATCAAGATAGCCTATGCACTATGAAATTACATTAATTCCCCTCAATAAAGTGGGCGTAGCCAGACATTATTTCTTATATTATTATTATTATTATTATTATTATTATTATTATTATTATTATTATTATTATTATTATTATTATTATTTACTGGCTTTTAAGGAACCCGGAGGTTCATTGCCGCCCTCACATAAGCCCGCCATTGGTCCCTATCCTGAGCAAGATTAATCCAGTCTCTATCATCATATCCCACCTCCCTCAAATCCATTTTAATATTATCTTCCCATCTACGTCTCAGCCTCCCCAAAAGTCTTTTCACCTCTGGACTCCCAACTAACACTCTATATGGATTTCTGGATTCGCCCATACGTGCTACATGCGCTGCCCATCTCAAACGTCTGGACTTAATGTTCCTAATTATGTCAGGTGTATAACTACGATATCGCACCACCTACCCTTAAGTACTAAATACGATAACCTGTCACTGATAAATTCGACATTTTTTACTGCTGATTTTATTCTTTTATGTACAAAGAATCCTGTTCCTAATTGGTGATTAATGTTTCCTTCCCCATAATACAACAAGTAATCGCCTATTTGTGATATGCCATTCCCATCTAACCTAACCTCTTGTACTCCCACGAAGTCTATTCTATATCTAGCTAGTTCTTTTGCTACTAATGTTACCCCTCCTGTTCTATAAAGACTAGTTACGTTCCATGTACCAAATCTTATAACATTATTCCTTTGCTGTCGTCGTGCCGGAGAATCAGTCCCATTCCGAGGCTTATTGTTAGGTTTCGTAACAAACTGTTTTTTACGGTGATGGGTTGTTAGCCCTTCTCCCAACCCCCAAGCTGGAGGACCACCCTTTATCGGCTGTCCACGACTGCTTATTCAATATATTTGCAGCTACCCTCCATATCTGGAGGCCGTCTCCTCGATCCGCAACCTGATGACGCGCCATGCCGTGGTGATAGGGACCCACAATACATGGATTATTATTATTATTATTATTATTATTATTATTATCATTATTATTATTATTATCATTATCATTATTATACAGAATAAAGTTCTATTCTTTAACTTTCAAGATGTAATTCTGTGAACTTACCAGCTTATACTTATATGTGAAATCCAGCCGCTGTTGATTAAGCCATTGGTCTGTCCACAGAAAATATTATTTGCTTTTTCTCAAAGTTCATATGACGGAAAGATTTTAATGTATATTTTCCAACATAACAATGACACACCTTGTTACAGTCACCCATTTTCACATTAAATAAAACAACTTTATCTCCTCACTGATCTGAACGATACTTGAGATTTCACGTGTCACGAAACCATGCTATACTGAAAGCTAAATTGTAAAAAATACGCATATTTCATTGATGAATAAACTGTGTCGATTTGGCTGTTGTACTGAAAAGTATCACTGTCGGAATAAACACAAAGATAAACGGTCAAGCTGGTAGAAAACTGTGCGTCAGTCCACCACTACCGTAAGCTGCTAACGAAGTCGCTCCAAATCAAGGGTGGTAAGAAACGAACGACAGCTGAAGTCGCTCCCGCGCGGAAGTTATTTACCTTGTTGAGGCGTCCTACAGTGTTTATGAACTCGCTCCAACTTCCTTCCCGTCGAAGGTCTTGGACTACATATTATAAAATTACATAGATGAAAACAATACTTTCTCTCCAGAAATGTGGGCACAGTTCTCAGAAAGGTCCTTCCGTATCACAAATAAGTGCGAAGCGTTCTATGCTAAGTTGAATGGACTATTCTACAAGCCGCACCCACATATTTTTCAGTTAATTGAAGTTTTAAAGAATATTCAAAGTGGCATGCACCTTCTAATCAGATAAAAAAAAACGAAAAAGCAGAGTAATAAAGCCCACGATAAAGAGACGTTCATCTTACATAAAATGATGGAATATAAAAACACATTCAATAACAAGATGCGACTTTACCTTTTTAGATTTTACCATACCTATTTTGACGAAGTGACTCTGCACCATGTAAGCTTCTGTATCAAACATTTTTAAGTTTCCATAAAATGGAAAGGAAAATGTTTATACGGAGCGAGCCCATGTGGTTGTCCTAAGTCTGCATAAAATGGGAAGGAAAATGTTTATACTTGGACTGGAGCGAGCCCATGTGATCATTGGGGATGGGTTCATGTATAATAGGGATACTTTGGACCGACTTCATGAAACTCCCTACCGTACACATGCAGAGTTAACTCTACTTTTATGGCACCCAAACTAACTGGTATTTCATCTTAATGTACCTCTTCTCTGGTCGGCGCTTTTCTTAGATCTGTGAACAGTAATAGACCCTGAGGCTAGAGGAGGCACTTTTGACGAACGCTGCATACAGGGCATAGTAATAATAATAATAATAATAATAATAATAACAATCTGATTTATAGAGTGTGTTTTTAAAATAATAAGGCGTGCTGTGCATGAGTAGCTTGCTTTGTAATATAGTTAAATGTCCGTACTTCATTACCTGTTAACACAAACCTCTTTTTGTAAATAAAGAGCTTTCTATCTGTATAATTTATTCTGTTCCATAATACATATTTCACACTTTGTTACAGAGTTACTGAAAACGTGCAACAATTTTATCTCACGCGCAATTTTCAATCTCTTGTCACGTCCGAAATACAAGAGTTGGATATAAAGGCTACAAATGCAAGTGAAGTACGTAACTAAACATAGGCTTTTTTGACAAGTATTACGATTTTACCTAGATTTTTACCGTTTAAGAGTTTCGGTACAGTTTGTTAACAAAGCTTTGTTAAGTTATATTAAAACAACTGTTACGTAGTTTGTTGTGACGTCAGAAAAATGTTGTCGCGAAGCAAGCGTGCCGAGTAGGCCTACATGCGTAATATTTAATAAAACTCAAAATATAGGCCTACATATCGTCTCTGAGCCTCCAAAATCCTCTGACTGTTTTTAAGAAGAATTTGCAGGAGTAGGAAAAAAAACTTGTCACAGCGAAAAAAAAAACTATCAACTTTTACATCAACCCACTATTCTTCTTCTTCTTCTTCTTCTTCTTCTTCTTCTTCTTCTTCTTATTATTATTATTATTATTATTATTATTACTGTATTAGTCTATTATTTCAATGTGGAATTAGAATAAAATTCCGATACCAGCATGGAAACCGGAGAAGTAGCGTACTGGTAACATCTTCAGACAAATCAAACACAGCGATTGTGTGTTGTTTCTTGTAGAGTGGTGCACCATTATGTCGAGGAAGAGAGGGAAGATATATTGCAGCAATTAACTTAACGTCGGCTTGTTTCTCGACCGATGACATACTGTACGTCCAAGGTGGAACATTTCCTGTAAATGTACCGGAAACCTCTACCGGATACAGCGAGGCGGCATCGACATTTGCCTTTGGTTTCGGTAACGTTTAGTACCAAACCGGAGGGATCCTCCCTTCCTCTTGCATTTCACCATCTGAGTCTTCCTCCCAAGTAGCACCGCGCCCTGATACGGCTCGGCGAACATGTGACGTCACTACCGCTCTCTTTCTTCATTGTAAATGTAATAGAGAAACACGAGGTTTGTTCTGCAATTGTCACTTGTTAGTAAGATATTAGCATAAAGTTTTAAAGGGAGGAAACAATAGTGGCTTGTCTTTTGGTAGGTTGTTTTGTTTGTATTACTCCTGTTGTGTATGGTGGCTTATAAACCTAGAATTATATTCATAGTAAAGGATAACCTATTTCATTACAGTTGAGTGTTTGTTCTTGAAAGGATCTAAGTCCATAAACGTTTAGGTTTTTCCGGGCGGCTTGAATGCCATTCTGAAGTTTTGATGCTGAGAGGTGGGCCAGCCCCGACAGAACCAGGTCCCGTCCTCAGACGAGAACTTAATAAGGCCAAAGGCCCGGAGCTCCAAACCCTTCGTAAATTAGCATAAGAAAATCGTACTATATCCAAGACTTCAATCCATTTTGAGGAACGTTGATGGAATTTTTGTTTCTTCCTAATTAATGCTCATTTATCTTTATATGTAGAACTATCATTGTTGTAACAAATTAAATTGGAGATTAGTTTTGAAAAATCAATTGAGGCCCAAAGTTAAAAAAAATATATATATATCAGGATACAATAATTCACTAAAATGGATATACAGGGTTTATCACGTTCGACGTAATCGCCTGCCCACATCTTCCACGGCAAGTCTACCGCATACGCCTAGCACAATCGCCGCGTCACGGCCCGGCTTGTCTCCCCTGAGTAGTGCGTGAAGTAATGTGACTAGATCAAGCTTATCTTTATTTACAAAAGATGCTCAAAATTACATCCCTCTGCTGCTAGAGAAGTGTGGCATCTTTTGAACACGTTATTAAACACATTGTTGAAATCACAATCACTGTAATGCTGAACGAGGCAACGATTTTCTCGGACCTCTTTCTAAGGCCGCTTCTATCTCGTCTAATTTTTCCTCTGTTATAACGCATGGTTTTCTAGTTTTCTTTATGTTTAATACGGATTCAGTATCTTTACATTTTTCTAGTCATCTGCATATCATCGATTTATTGGGAAAACGTACGCCGGGAAATTTCTGCATAAAAGCAAGCTGACATCCCACATATGACTCTGTTCTTGCATCGTTCAACACAATAAACACTCGTTGCTCCCTAGTGTATAACATAGTGAATGAAACTACACACAATAAGGCTCGGTTTTATAAATACGGTTAATCTAAAGATTATGTTAAACTAACCGTGAGTTTAACTCAACGTGCAGTATTACAGAGTCTCGGTTAAGTTAAAGCGTAGTGGAATACGACTGGTATTACTGCTAGAAAAGAAAAGAAGACGATCGCAACTGTTTAATTATACCTATTATTGATTTAAAATAGCCGACGCTCGTGGAGAATCTTCATTAAGAAACATCTTTGTTCTTCGATATCACAGAGAGTATTATCATAAAACCTAAAGAGGACCAATACCGCATACTTCAGCAACTTATCAGACTTAACTCAAATAGTTTCTTAACGCTGGCTGCCGACGTTATACTCCCAAACACAATGCAACCAAACTAAACCTTGCATGACCATTCGCGACGTAACTCCATACAGAATCAACTGAGCCATGAAGTAATAATATTAGTGTGCGTATTTTATGTGTTGTCTGGAATATTTATGAAACAGAATTCAGTCAAACAATAACATTATTTTATGAGTCTATTAAAATTAGGTGATATTATTAGTGTTTATAAATCAAACCCCTTAGTAATCTTACCAGGAGACTGTCTGCCACACACAGCACAATGCGCAATAGGTTTATAGTAGATTTGCGGATACCTTCGAAATCTTCTATCCTTTTCAGTATGCCTACTACCAGAGGCAAAATAGCGCAGCCCAACTAGTAACTAATGCAGAGATTCAACAGAATGTTTTAAGAAATAAAAAAAAGAAATGATTTATCTTTTCTAATAATCTTTAAATTCAAACACTAAAACATATTTTTGCAATTTATCTTTTTTCTCTTGCATGTTGTATCCGAGTTTCAATTTTTCGAAACAAAGTTAGGACTATATGCCTAATTCTGAAGGTTAGGACTGTCTGCTTCGAAAGCCTCAATCTTTTTTAAAAATTATGTTCATTTATGTATATTTCAAAGAGGTGTACTTTATTTCGAAAAATTCTTGGCTACCGTGGTCGTGCAGTAATATTGAGCACTCACTTATCGTCACTCATAAGTTCTTGGAAAATATCTGTAATATCCATGGGTATTGCGGCAACCACCATCTTCTACTGTTGAGCCTTGAACTGCAGTTTAAACGGCAGAGAACTGCCGATCAATTTAAACTCAAGTTAACTCAAGATTAACTTGCAGTTAATGTTTATAATACGAAGCAGAACGAAAAACTTCAGTTTAAACTGAACGTAAGGTTTAAACGGAATTCATAATACCGGCCCTAAGACTGGATAAATATGCACTCAATCACATTGCAAACGAAACTGAACGAGGCTGAGTAATACGCACTGTTTACAGTTAAGACTCCTGCAAAACTACTCTTGTTACGAGAAACGAGGTAAATGCTGCCTTCCTGCCAAGCTAATGCTCGAGACCTCGGGTTGCACCGTAAATGAGAAACCCCTTATCCCAACCATTTTAAAGTATAAATTGAACATTCCTATGGCATACTACTCATAAAAGCACTTTTTTTAATGTCTGCATCACACTTTTGGTATTGGCTTTCAAAATTTTAAGATAAACAATTAGGTCTACATTTTAAGAACGAATTTTAAAGGTACTTTATAGAAATGTGTAGGCATATTTGTTCAAATGTAACAAAGTAACAAATAGTCTCGACCTCCCCAAAGGTATTTTTCCCTCCGGTCTCTCAACTAACATTCTATATGCATTTCTGAATTCAGGCATACGTGCTACATCCCCTGCCCATCTCAAATGTCTGGATTTAATACTCCTAATTATATCAGGTGAAGAATACAATGCGTGCAGTTGTACGTTGTGTGACTTTCTCCATTCTCCTGTAACTTCATCCCTCATAGCCCCGAGTATTTTCCTAAGCACCTTATTCTCGTACATCCTTAGCCTCTGTTTCTCTCTCAAAGTGAGAGTCCAAGTTTCACAACAATAAAGAACAACCGGTAATATAATTGTTTTCTAAATTCTGTCAGGTTTTTTGAGAGCAGACTGGATGACAAAAGCTTCTCAACCGAATAATAACAGGCATTTCCCATATTTATTCTGCGTTTAATTTCCTCCCGAGCGTCATTTACAGGGTGTTTCAGAAATGCTTTGACAAACCTTGGGGCATGTTCCTCACAGCAAAACAAGAAAAAAAAAGTTCATTTAAACATACACATGTCCGAAAATCCTTAGTTTTTCAGTTATTAATGAAAGAACATAATGAACAACTGTTAGATATTGTCAGCTTGGTAGCAAGTCGCTGGCTAAATGTTACAAGGTGTATGCAGTAATATTTCTGATATAGACATAGAACCTTGTAATATTGAGCCAGCGAAGTGTTGCAACTTTAATCAATTCAGAAACTCATAACAATAAAAGTTCACGTTCAACGCATTTCGACGTACAATCCAACAACTTAACTTAAGTTTGTAACCGATAATAATTCATTTTGTTAATCGAATGATGTTATCGAAACAAGTCTGCTGATGCACCCATTGTATCCTAGATGGCTATGTGTTGCCAATGAGACTTGTTTACTACAGTCGTTTGTTATTTGAACATTTGTTATGAGTTCCTGAATTGATTAAAGTTGCAACACTTGCTACCAAGCTGACAGTATCTAAGAGATGTTTCACTATGTTCCATCATTAATAACTAAAAAAACTAAGGATTTTCGGATATATGCTTATACGAACCTTTTTTTCTTGTTTTAGTGTGAGGAACATGCCCCGAAGTTTTGTCAAAGTATTTCTGAAACACCCTTGCATATTTGTTGCTATTGCTCCAAGATAATCGAAATTTTCTACCTCTTCAAACGATAAATTTCCAATTTTTATATTTTCATTTCATAAAAAAATTTAAATATTAAATTTATACAGTATACTATTAAACAAAGCTTAAGATCTATATAAATATTATTGATCTAAATATGTAAGCGAGAGAGGTCAACTAATAATGTAAAGACGAAATAGGCCTACAATATTATTATAAATGACTAGCCGTACCCGTGCGCTCCGCTGCACCCGTTAGAAATAAATATAAAGTAATTACATAATTAAAATAGGACATTTGATCCAGGGAACATTCGTGTTTGATAGAAGGATAAATCGTTTAATATGTTACTTAATTTAAATTGTATTTAAAATATTAAAATGCGATCATTTTGATCCAGAGACCACCCATTTGGTGCAATGACAATTCCTTTAACATGTTTCTTAATTGTTATTACCAATTATTTTTGGAAAAGCGAAAATTAACAGAAACATTTTGGCTACAGATTTATTATTATGTTTATATTATATTATATTATGTAAAAAGTGTGTTGATAACGGATGTACTCGAATTAGAAAGTTTTTAATTTGTTGTGGGAACTCTTGAGTCTCAGGAGGAACAACTTTTACAACAGCGCAACATAATCTCCTTGGCTCATTACCCAATTTTTTTTCATTGCATTTATTGCATATATATTTTATGTATTTTAACACGATTCAATTGAGCATAGTTAAAATTTGAATTATAAAATAATGCATTGCTAAGCTAACGTACTATTACTGCATACTAAATCAATACACTCTCGTTGTTCGTTAATTCTCTGAGATAAAAATGAATATGTTCATAAACATTATTTTAAGAAATACAGCAAATGAATATACAGAATAACCTATCAAGTTTCCTGTGCATAAGAAGCTATTTTAATCTTACCTGTCCTCAATTTACTCACACGTTACTGTAATAACATTATAGCATTATGTCCATCCAGAGAAACTACACTTTCCAATGATGAAATAATAATTAATTATACAAATCGGTTAATTTAGCTTCCGATATTGCTTCATACAAACACAGAAACATTGTCTGTAGGCTATGTTTCATAGCTTTTGATTGTTGTGTCCAAGGCCCCTTATAGACGAAGTCATTTGTTTTTTTATTTCAATACACCGCCTTAGATGGCAGTTATTTTAATTTTAAAACTCATTTATCTCATTAAATATCAGTCCTATCAAATTTTTTTAGGGAACAGAACTTATCGAAAATTAGTTTTAAAGAAACTTTTGTTATGTAACATTTTTCACAAAAATCAATAATAAGCGAGATATTTCGATTTATTTAATTCAGGCCCCCTTATAACCCCCCTTTTAAATAAAGTATTTTGAATGTCATATAGCCTAAAATCTAAGTTACAACGAACTTAATTTATATTCCAATTTTCATCTAAATCCGTTCATCCATTATTGCGTGAAAAGGTAACAAACATACAGACAGACAGACAGACATACAAACAAAAATTTCAAAAAAGCTATTTTCGGTTTCAGGGTGGTTAATTATATATGTTAGGACCAATTATTTTTGGAAAATCGAAAATTACCAGAAAAAATTCGGCTACAGATTTATTATTAGTATAGGTTAGACAAAAGCTTGTAATCAACACAGCTAGTAACTTACAGATTATAGATGAAATGAAAGGGAGATGGAGAGTGTTGGTGGAATGAAAAAAAAGAAACAGGAGTGCCTCAAGAAAAACTGTGTAACGTATGCTTTGTTCACCACAGATTTCTTCATGACCAGACCGGGACCGAACCCGGTCGTCTGGATGGAAGACCAGTACGATAGCACTAATTCATGATTGAATCAGCTAATGAATGTAATTTATTAACTATTAAGAGAGACCAATAAACTAATGAAAGAATATATTAAATAATATACGGTATTGATGCATTGGGAATGTTGGCAACACTGCTTCATAATGTGGGCATCTCCCTGACGAGGTTTCCCATGGTGATGCGATATCTCCACTCTGGTAAGCGGACCTTCTCTCTTTCTCTGTAGAGATATCTTGTTCTTTTTTCCATGCTGGTATATCAGACTTCTGATCCGCCCTTTAAAGTAACCACGTTCCCATATCCGCTTCCTGGTTCTGAGGTATTTAAAACGCCACCGCAAAATCTGTCAGTCCCACGAGGAAGGAACGGACGATGCGGTTCGCTGCTCACAACTTACTGGGTCGACGTATCAGAACGGTCGCTATCAACTTCTATTTCCTCATTAGATTGGAAATACATAAAATATGTGAATTTCAATTATTTAGCCTACGTTTTACAGAAGAATACGTTTCAGCTAATGTAATTAAAAAAAAAACATTTTTTTTTCGCTGTCTTTGTTCTTTCGAAATACTTTTATTTAACTTTTGTATTATTAACCCTTAAAGTATCCTATAGGATACAGCAGGTTAATATATGCTACTACTAAGATTTCAAATCGTCCGTCCTCAAGTGAGGATGACCACTGGGATCAGGAATTAACAACATATTATAAAAGATAAAGGGAAATGAACGGGCAAAATACTGATTCGATTTGTACATTAAAACAAAAATGTACGTGTTAACATATAGATGATAGTGTAAAATTTGAACAATAGAAAAAAATTTTATTTCGAGTACATATTTACAAATAACTTTTTACAGATATTCTCAGAAAAATTATACAAATTGTGCTTTACATCAGATGTAGGCCTACCATTCTTGGGAGGAGATCTGTTCCTCTTTAATGTTGTGATGCTATGTTTACCGGAATTACATTTAAAATTTATTTTCATAAATTTTTAAATATATTTTTTATGAAAAAAAAATAAATAAAAAATTATTGGATTAACACTATTTTCACTGTTACAATTACACATATATAAACACTAAATATAAACACTTACATAGAGATAAAAAAAAAATACAGGAGAAAAAGTTCGTCCAAAGGGCTGGACTCTGGAAGAGTACCCAAAACGCTCATTGCATTTCCGCGTTGAATAGCAATACTTAAGCGTTGACGCAAATAAGTAGTGCAACGGCGATCACCAGTAATGGAGATCAAAATTTGGCCGATTTGAGATACCAAAACTTTAGCGTCATGACTCCAAGGACCGAAGGTCTCCACAGCAAATGGGACAAAGATATAATTGTCTAAAAGATGAGCATATTTATTGACTTTCTTCTTCACGGCTAATTCAGCAGCAGATGCTGCGTGTCTGGAGGTATTCGGCAAGTGACATGGAGCTAGAGTGTCAACGCAAGTGGAGTCCCAAATTAAAGATTTTCCTCTAGACCATGGAATTAAGGTAAGACCATCGGGTCGTTTACCATCTGCGCGACTAATACCTGGTGGTTCCAAAAGAGACGGGATGCCACACAAAGTCAGAGATCTTTTAATGATATCATTGAGTGATGTATGTCTGGGAATGCGACCCTTGCTCCTCGCACAGCTGAGTGCATGATAACCGTAAATATCAGCAATTCCCCCGCAAATACATTGGTGTGGCTGACAGAGTTTACAACCAAGGCGTAAAGCTATTGCGATTTTAAAGGATGTGCTATCTATTAGGGTGCCGATGTGAGGAGAAGGTAATGCGTGTAACCAAGCTCCAGACTCACTCTCTTGAAGAGCTAGGAGACGTGCAATGTCTTGTTCGGATGTGAAAGAAGAAAGCAGTGTATCTAAAATTTTTTGGGAACAGATAACGTCCCACTGTTTTTGAAATTCAGGATGGGTAGGAGGATGAGTGGTTTGTGAGGAAGTATACCAACTTGTCAGAGCATCATGCACATGGCAGATTTCAGCTGCATCACTGTATAAAGGAAAGAGCGATTTGATGCAACGGAAAATTCCAAAGGCAGAAGAAAGAAAAGCAGGTATACAAACGTCAGAAAGTTTCCGAATGCCCACACCACCAAATTTAATTGGGAGAGAGGCTTGAGTCCAACTAGTATCGGTAAAACGTATATTGAGGATCATTTCCAAACTGGATCGAAAAAGAGCATCAGCTTTATGTAGGAAAGTTGGAAGAAGCCATAAAGGAGTAGTACGCATAAAGTAAGTCATCTAAGGGATTAGAAAACAATTTTTAAGGAGATAATAAGAAATATGAGGATGTATTAGTTTTAAACGATCAATGAAATATTGCAAAGAAATTAGTTTTTCTTCAGCGATGTGATCGGCAGCTTCCAAAAAGATGGAAGATCCAAGAATCGTTAAAGTGGATTTTGACATTAGTAAAATATCCGGAGCAATTTTTGAAAAGAAGAGAAAACAGTTTGATTAAACTTAGAACAAAAATAAATTTCACATTTATCAGGATTAAGTTCTAACCCTATAGTTGAACCGAATTGAATGATTTTATTAAGATCTTGCAAAACATCTGAAGGGGCTCCACTTAAGCAACCATCATCTAAGTAAAAAAGGTTGAGTTCACTAATAAGTTCTTTAATAAGGGGATGAATTGTTAGACTAAAAAGTAAAGGGCCAGCCGGATCCCCTTGTTGGCAACCTGATTGAGACATAATTGTATCAGAACCAAAAAATAAAGTAGAAGGGTGTCTGTATGATTGCCAGAAATAGGGGAAAAGTTGCAGAATTTTTAGTTTGACAGCTTGCAACATGGTATCTCTTTCAATACAATTGAAGGCATTTCTGAAATCTAACTTAAGAATGATTTTATCAGAGTTAGAATTGGCGGAAATGAATGAGCGCAATGAGTGAATAATACTTTCACAGCCCTGAGGTGAACCGAAGCCAAATTGATTCGGTCTAAAATATGCACTAATTTCTTCTTTGACACTAACACAAGCTATTGGTAGGAAAATTATATTTAACCAAAATTCCACAATACTAAGTTCGTTAGACGTTCAAATAAAATTTTTTCAGATTTATTTTCAATAAAGAATGCTTGATATTTTGATAGTTATTTGCTTCTATAATAATGAAACATACTCCCTCTGAATGGGTCTTTTAGACCACATACTTTTTTTAACCTATCCACCTTCAGTTTTTTAATTTCAACGCGGAAACGCAAGTATCAATGCCAGGACGATAGCAATAGCTGTTTCAGGTCATTGTGGATTGTAGGCGAAAGTTAAAAAAAATGTCAGGCTTCCTAAGTTTTCGAACAATAGCATTTTGCTGCATATAGAACTTGAAATGTAGAGCGTAAAATCATTTTATCCTACTAAGATATCATGCTGAAATGATCTGGAGACTACAAAATTTTCTAGGCCTCTTATTTTATTAGTAAGTAATACCTTTTGGTCTTGCCTTAGGAACTGTATTTTTTGCGCTCTCTAGAGCCAATACTGAAGACAATGACACATTTCAATATCTACACTACACCGCCATGAAGTATATGAAAAAGACCCAACCTCATTTGATTAAGAACTATAAAAATATTTGATTTTTAAAAACAATATTATTATCTTACGTAAGTTTTGTAGTTATATATAGCCTCCACTCAGTAAATTATAGAAATGAAGATCTAAATTAAGATATTCTCTACATTTATTTACATAACCTCAAAACGTTTCACTTTCATGTCATCAATATAGCATTAATATTATGTATACTTAATGAAAAATAAACGCATCATGACATTAACCATAATAATATGTAATTTCTAAAATGGTAATACTATCATCAAACCACCTCAAGTTTCGTAGATTTGAATATCCAATACACAGCTGTACTCACAAAATTATACACTACAGAATGAGACCTGTAAATTATTTTTAATAACAAATTGATTTTAAGCTCTAAATATGTCGGCAATCCTGCAGTTCATGACCTTCGTGTAATAGCCTATTGTTTATTGTAGTGTGTGTTTTGTTTTGTTCTGAAATTCAATCAAGTCGGCCGTGATTCAATAAAATTAGTTCTCAAAATTGACAACAGATGGATTTTAGAAAATAGGAAAATTATGTAGGAAAATTGACATTTCACTGAAAACTACTATTTTTCCGAAAAACTTTGAATGCCAGGCATGAAAATGAGGGGTCACTCATTAAAATCCGTTCAGCCGTTTTCCCGTAATTTCCATTACCAGTTCAAATTATATATATATATATATATATATGGACATTGCGATAGTTGTTTTCTTTACAGTCCGACACGGTTTAATAAACTAGTGTGAGAAATGAAGTTTTGCCAATTTAGGGTCGAATTCATAGTCGTCACTTATAAAATGAGGAAACACTTACGTAATGAGCATTTCCTTAGCACTTATTTCAGATCGTATTGCAGAGACGCTACACATTCATATGCCCTGAGCATTCCCTTGACATCGAAAGAAATACGGCAACATGGCTAGACGTGAGCGCTTTCCTACATTCAATTGTTTTCCAGCGCCTTCAAATTGTTAAATCGGCATTATTCTCATACACAAATATAGAAGCAAATATTATAGAGCTAAAAATTATACAAGATGTCCAGAAACCATTTTACAGAAAAGAAAGAAGTGAGCTAAGATAACTAGTTATGAAATATGGAGATATTAGTAGTATTTAGTAGTATTTATTTATTTAACCTGGTAGAGATAAGGCCGTCAGGCCTTCTCTGCCCCTCTACCAGGAGATTCCAACTACAATATCGACAATAAAATTACAATTAGTATTAAATTTACAATTACAATTACAAATAATATTACAGTTAGTATTAAATTTACAATTACAATAAAATCAAAGTACGAAAAGATTACCTGAATAATTAAAGCTAGATAATTTATCATAGAGAAACAAAGAATATTTTATATTTACTGAATTACAAATTAAATCTAGAATAACAAAATTGTATAGTGATGAAATTACTGAATATTGAAATATTTTGTGATAGATTAAAGAAACTATTTACAAGTAATCAATTACTGACCAAGTGCCTTGTAAGTTTTCGTTTGAATTCAATTTTATTTCGACAGTCCCTGATGCTAGCAGGTAGCGAATTCCAGAGTCTTGGCAGGGCTATTGTGAAAGAAGATGAGTATGAGGAGGTGCGATGGGATGGTATTGTTAGTATTGTTTCATGACGAGAGCGTGTGTTCAGATTATGGTGGGAAGAAAGGTAAGTGAAGCGAGACGACAGGTACGAAGGAATAGAAGAGTTCAAGATTTCGAAGAGAAAGAGAAGTGAATGTAAATTTCTTTTCTTATCTAGTTTAAGCCAACCTATTGCTTCCAGGGATGGGGTAATATGATCATATTTACGAACATTGCTTACAAAACGTACACACAAATTATGAGCACGTTGAAGTTTCATTTTGTTGTCGCTGGAGAGGTCAGTCAGTAAAATGTCCGCATAGTCGAAATAGGGAAATGCAAGTGTCTGCACAAGGGACTTTTTTAAGCAAGAGGGGAGATGAACATTTATCCTTTTTAGCACATGGATAATAGAATATACTTTTCTGCAGGTCGTCGAAAGTAAAAAAAAAAAAAAAAAAATTGATAATTGTTGTCTCCAAAAGAAGAAATTGACATGGAACAAAATTGCAGTTGAGTTTAATGCAAACTCCGGAAATATTCCTGTACGTAAATCATTTTCATTTATTTTTTAGTTATTTTTATGCTAAACAAAGTGAAAATGATATAATTTCGCAAATTTTAACAGCTTATTCCTTGGGTAGAATACAAACAAAAATACAAATGACACTTTGTTGGGACGTGAATACTTTTCGAAAAAAAAAAATGCCACTTAAATCTACCTGAAATCTTGCTGTATCATAAAATCTCAAAGCAACCAGTACTTTCAGCAGTGGCGAAATCGGTAAGCCTCATGGTTGCATTGTGAATTTAAATGAGAGACACCAGAATATTCACAACAGTGTTCTTGTCGAAACGGTATCTCCTCTTAAATTGTTGATCATTATACATCTCTGAAGGGTTTTCCATATTTCTGATATATCTTTTGCGAGCCAAAACTCATTTTCATTTTAATTACAGAACTCAATAAATGAAATTAAATCATAATCATCATCTGTTGTATACCGAATCAGCTGATTATAATGCATATGAGGAAACACTTGAGTAAACTGACAAGCTACCTTATTTGAATAAGTGTTCACTTCAGTGGGATTTATGAATTGGAAATTATTATAAGCAACTGCTTAAGTGTTCCCTTACGATAAGTGTTGACTACGAATTCGGCCCTTAAGGGTTAAATAAATAAGTCGTTTTCTTTTTAGATACCGGTAGTTCAATAATTACAGGAAAAGACCACAAAAAATAAATGTGCTCTAAAAATGTATTCTAAATTGTATTTCAACACGTCATTTTAAAATATCTTATAAATTAGGCAATGCAATTTAAAATAATAGTAAAAGTCACAGAAGATTAAGAAATTAATATTATAGTTTCATAAGTAGACTGTCTTCTTTCATAGAAAGGGGATCATAATATTTTTCTTCAGTATTCCAATAGAGGCATTTTGCTTCTTCTTTCTTTTATCAATATCCTGGCTGAATGTAATCTTCCCATCTTTCTTTTGGCCGACCTGTGCTTCTTTTACCAATTGGAAAATTATTCCATCCTGTCTTTATGATTCTTCCATTTTCCATGCGACATACTTTCCATTACTTTTTCTATCAAGAATTCTATGTGACATTTGGTTCGTTTTCAAATTCTGTCTTTTTTGTGTCAATTTTTACTTCATCTCTTTTTGTTTTCTTTGCTATTAATTTTAAAACATTCATCTGACATATTTCTGAAAAGACCAATAGAATTCCACACTTTTAAAGGGAGAAATTTACTAAAAATATTTAAGGGCAGATAGAAAAGTAATCAGTTGTTGGATCAATTATTTCACATAGAGCAGAAATGAGAAATTAATATAAATAATTACATAAAAAATATAATCACTTTTGCGAAATCTCAACAATAGTATGAAAATAAACTAAATTAAAGCTCCGTAGAATTAGGACATATACTTTGTGCGCAACTTGGAAGGTATGTTTTAACGATGAAGAAACTATAAAATTAGTGAAATTCAAGTAGCCGAATTTAAATTTAAAAAATTTGTACTGTTAGCCGTAAGAAAGAACAGCATAATGTAAGAAAGATTACGAAATCATTTGAAATATTTAATTCAAAATATACAAAAGACTATACAGAAAGCGGTGGTCCGACCAAGCACGTTCTTGAAAGAATTTCAACAAGTAGCTTCATTAATTGAATTTTAAAAATAAATTAATAATCAGATGACTGAAAGCAAGTAATGTTCTCTTAAACCAACTTAGCAATTACAAGTACGATTATTTAGTCTTGACAGTCGCCGGCAATGTGCGCCTGGGTCAGGCAAGTCCATTTAGTTACGCCGAGGGGTGTTTGGGTTAGTCAGATGCTTGCTTCAGAGCGATCGGATGTCACGCGTGCGGTAGAGCGGTGTGTTTCCAGTACAGTTAAGCTGTACTGCATTCCTTTACCGACCGCTCGCTCTTATCTCTACTCCGGAACTCTCCCCACTACTCCTATTACTTCCCCTCTTTCGCGTCGTTGAGCTGTAACGACTAAATAATCGGTCTGTACTTCTGATGCCAGAAGTTAGAAATATAATTTATTGTTACAGAAGTAGGAACAGAAATAAAAGATATTTGTCGTCTGGATTCTCAGATATTCAAAAGCTTTGCTTAAAAAAAAGCGCAACAATTTTTATGCTCGACCATGCCGAAATGTAGTAATTATACACCTGGTAGCAGTCCTTTAATGCATATCATTAAAATACACCTATTCATTAAAGTTCAGGTTTTCGATTCTTCTCGGATATGCAATCGAAAGACAACTAGGGAAACGTCACGGAGGCTGGAAATCCAATACTGTCGCAGAAGGTTATGTTCTGTTACTATAATAATTAGCTTTAATTGTAAATAATATTCAAATAAATTCAATTTGTCATCTCGTTTTTCAATTCTAAATCAATTTCCAGGTTATATCAAAATTAATGTTCAGGTTATTCTCTAGATTATATCAAGGTCAATGACACATTCGTTCCTCGGAAAAAATCAATATTTTCGCGTCTGCGCACATCTCACTATTTAGGTCAGTTCCGCTCCTCACTTACATAACCATAACATGAATACGTATGAATAATTTCAAGTTAGAAATATGGTCGAGCATAAAAAGTCGTATGAAACTTGCCTATAATGGTAATTAAGACGCTCGTATGAAAATTATGAAACTCGCTTGCGCTCGTTTCATAAACAAACATACTCGCGTCTTAATTACTACCATTATAGGGATAATGTACTATTCTCTAAGACCTTCTTTCTCATATAAAATTGTTGAAGCAATTTTGAAACGATGTTGCCATAATGATAAGAGCTCCATTCATAGTAATCTGTAGGAGCAGGTCTCCACTTCCTCAAGGTGCCACGAGGAAGGGGTGAACTACTTCCTGAACACACACCTCGTGCCTTTATAAGATTGCCACCTGTGTTTACATCATACAACCTTCTGTTGAACGTAGAATTACAAAGGAAACACATTTCCGTGTAAACAGTGAAATGAAATGGAGATAATGAGTGTGTCTGAGCTCTGTAACCTTGCAAGGAATGCAGATTAAGTGATAGTGAGGTACGGTTTTAAAGGTCTAACTGATGAATACAAGAAATTATTTAATACTGCCATGGGCATTTTAAAAGTCTTAGAGTGTAGTAAGAGCGGGTTCACACGACAACGAATTGCTCATTTTACTTAATCGAGTATTTTACCGTACACCGCAGTGGTAATACATTTTATATGTGAATGTTCTCACGCACTATGTATTGTGGGTCCCTAACATCACGGTATGTCGCGTCCTCAGGTTGCGGATAGAGAAAACGGCCTCTAGATATGAAGAGTAGCTGCGAATATATTGAATAAGCAGTCGTGCACAGCTGATAAGGGATGGTCCTCCTGCTTGGGGGTTGGCCAAAGGGCTATAAACCCATCACCGTAAAAAAAAAAACAGCTTGTTACGAAAGCAAACAATAAGTTGGGAAATGCCTGTTATTATTGGGTTGAGAAGCTTTTGTCGTCTAGTCTGCTGTCAAAAAATCTGAAAGTTAGAATTTATAAAACAGTTATATTACCGGTTATTCTGTATAGTTGTGACACTTGGACTCTCACTTTGAGAGAGGAACAGAGATTAAGGGTGTTTGAGAATAAGGTTCTTAGGAAAATATTTGGGGCTAAGAGGGATGAAGTTACACAATGGAGAAAGTTACACAACGCAGAACTGCACGCATTGTATTCTTCACCTGACATAATTAGGAACAGGAATTAGGAAATAGTGACTGGTTCTCAGTCAATAAATTAGTATTAAATTGTAACAAAACTAACATAATTCAATTTAAATCCTGACCAAATTCAACGTCGCAAATTTCTAGCGCAATAATTAACAATAGATCCCTATTAGAAACAACAACAACCAAATTTCTTGGCTTAAAAATCGATAATGTGTTAAATTGGAAAAATCATATTAAAGAAATTACCCCCAAACTAAATTCAGCTTGTTTTGCTATTAGATCTGTGCAAAAGATAGTAAATATCAATACCTTAAAAACAATATACTTTGCATACTTCCACTCGGTAATGAGTTTTGGAATAATATTCTGGGGAAATTCCACAGATAGTAACAATATATTTCTATTACAAAAAAAGAATAATTAGAATAATAGTAGGTGCCAAATCTAGGGAATCGTGTAGGACTATTTTCAAAAAACTACAAATAATGCCCATGGCTTGTCAGTATATCTTTTCATTAATAGTCTTCCTCTATGTAATCGTGAAAACTTTGTAACTAATTCAACAGTTCATAGCATAAATACACGTCAAAAAAATGACTTTCATACTCCATCGGCAAGTCTATCGTGCTATCAAAAAGGAGTGCGTTATATGGCAGTAAAAATTTTTAATAGCCTCCCTATCGATATAAAAAATGAAACTCAAAACATAAAATTATTTAGGGCCAAATTAAAGAAGTACCTAATTTCTCACGCCTTCTATTCTGTAGGTGAATTCATGACATTCAATAACACTTCATGAAATTGATACTAAAACTATGTGTTGTACTAGTAGACTATAATTTAAATCTCGTCTGTATATATTTCATCTAGACTGTAACTATAAATTAAGATTTTATAATAGTATTAAGTTTTTTGACTTGTTCCATATTCTAGCTGTAAGCATGTATGAATACCATGGAATGTTAATAAATACAATACAATACAACATTAAATCCAGACGTTTGAGATGGGCAAGGGATGTAGCACGTATGGGCGAATCCAGAAATGAATATAGAGTGTTAGTTGGGAGGCCGGAGGGAAAAACACCTTTGGAGAGGCCGAGACGTAGATGGGAGGATAACATAAAATGGATTTGAGGGAGGTTAGATACAATGGTAGGGACTGGATTAATCTTGCTCAGGATGGGGACCAATGGCGGGCTTATGTGAGGGCGGCAATGATCCTCCTTAAAAGCCAGTAAGTAAGTAAGTAAGTAAGTAAGTAAGTAAGTAAGTTCTCACGAAACAGTTGTAAACCGTGTACGGTAAAATCACCGAAACGGTCGCTGGCGACATTCGATTTAGTCACTGCTTACAGAAAGAGGCCTATGTGTACGCCATTTCTCTGAAAACGTAATCAATTATTGGTAGTACACTGTTCTAAACATCTCCCGAGTTAGGAGTCGTTCGGGTCATTCTTTCTGGGTGTTGCACTTTTCACAAACAGTAGTGTATATTGATATATAGGCCTATTGCTTACGATATGATGATGATGATGATGATGATGATGATGATCTGACAATGTCATGACTTTTGATATAGGCCAATTGAATTCGATGAAGTTATGATGAAGATACTATTTGACAATGTCATGATTATGTATTGATTATAGCCTATATTGATATACTGTTGACTTTGATAAGGCAATATAATTTGACATTGTCATGAAGAAGCATTCTTATGACACATGATTCGACAATAACTTATGATCCATTAATGAGATTACAATGTGACGAAGTTTTCCTGTAATGATGACACGGTGATACAATGGTAATAGTTGATTGTAATTAATGCATATAGTAAATTAGGATTTATAATCAGAAATACAAAAGAACTAAAAAATATAAATACTATTGATACTCTATATAAAGCTCAGTTAGGAGTAAGCTAGACTATGCATCTATAATATGGTCACCTCAGTTTCAGTCCCATCAGATGCAAATAGAAAGGATACAGAAAAGATTTTTACGTTAGTTATATTTTAAAAAACATCACGTGACGTCTTATGAAAAGCAAATTTCATATTATAATCAGTTACTTTTTTCAATTTAATATTAAAACCTTAGGGTGCTATTCATAGATATTTCGCTAGCCCGCGCTACGAGCGTGCTAAACTAGCCCCGGCTATCGACTGGTTACTTGTACGGGATTCATATCATATCATATCGCTAACACTGGTTTATGAAGACGAAAAACTTTAGTTCCCTGATCATCCACCGGAAGCCCGCGCTAAAAATGTCTACGAATACACCCTTAAAATCTAGACGATTAATAAATAGCCAAATTTTACTCTATAAGACTGTTAACGATATATTGAATAACTGTGATTTTCTTAAATTCCTTCAGTTCAATGTAAAAAGAACAGAATTACGTCATAGGCAACCTTTTGTTATTCCATTTCCTAGAACTGTTTTCTTCAAGAACTCTCCATTGTTTGTGTGTAATACTTACAAATCTTTTTCTTTAGACTGTGATTCTCAATTAGATTTCAGTTTAACAGTTAGAAAATTTCATATAAAGTATTTCCTTAGATTATGAATTATGAATAAGTGTATTATGTTTTTATTCTAACTTTCAAATAATTTTGCATTATTATATTGACATTTGGCATTATATTAACTGCAATATTATTTTCTAGCATCTATTATGTATCTTTCTTTCGTTCGTTTGTGTTGTTTATTTTGTTTTTTCTTGTTATGTATTTTGTATATGTATCAATGTAAGTCAACTATAATTGGAAGCTTGCTTTTGTTGGTGGTGGATTTAAAAAATATATATCATGAATAAGTAGACTAATATTAATATAAATAAAATATGACAAAGTCATAATGCGGTGTTATGTTGTTATTGATGATAATACATTACCATGAGATCGTCCACTGTGGTCTTGCAGTTACCATACTGAATGTTCGATCCGATCTTCGCGAGTTCAATCCCAGTAGAGCGTGTTTGATTCTGAAGTGAGACGAAATCTTTAGCATGATTCCATTCGGGAGGGAAGTAAAGCTATGATCCCTGTCGTAGATTTACCATGTGTGAAAACTTGCGGAGCAAAACTCGTCGGTCATTATTTCGCCTACACTGATCTTTGACACTGAGAAACAACAACAACAACTACTACTACTACTACTACTACTACTACTACTACTACTACTACTACTGCTACTGCTACTGCTACTACTGCCGCTGCTGCTGCTACTACTACTACTGCTGCTACTGTTACTACTGCTACAACTACTACTGCTGCTACTACTACTACTGCTGCTACTGCTACTACTACTGCTACTGCTGCTGCTGCTACTGATGCTACTACTGCTACTACTACTGCTACTACTGCTACTGCTACTACTGCTACTACTACTGCTACTGCTACTACTGCTGCTGCTACTGCTACTGCTACTGCTGCTACTACTGCTACTGCTACTGCTGCTGCTACTGTTGCTGCTACTGCTACTACTACTACTGCTGCTACTGCTACTACTACTGCTACTGCTGCTACTGCTGCTACTACTGCTACTACTACTGCTACTGCTACTACTGCTGCTGCTACTACTACTGCTGTTGCTACTGCTGCTACTACTGCTACTACTGCTGCTTCTGCTGCTACTACTACTACTACTACTGCTACTACTGCCGCTGCTACTACTACTACTGCTGCTCCTTCTGCTACTACTACTACTGCTACTACTGCTGCTGCTACTACTACTACTGCTGCTACTGCTACTACTACTACTGCTACTGCTGCTACTGCTACTGCTACTACTACTGTTACTACTGCTACTACTACTGCTGCTCCTGCTGCTACTACTACTACTACTACTACTGCTACTACTGCTGCTACTACTACTACTGCTGCTACTGTTACTACTGCTACAACTACTACTGCTGCTGCTACTACTACTGCTACTACTACTGCTACTGCTGCTGCTGCTACTGCTACTGCTACTGCTACTGATGCTACTGCTACTGCTACTGATGCTACTGCTACTACTACAGCTGCTACTGCTACTACTGCTGCTACTGCTACTACTGCTGCTGCTACTGCTGCTACTACTACTGCTACTGCTGCTGCTACTGCTACTACTGCTGCTACTGCTACTGCTACTACTACTACTGCTGCTACTACTGCTGCTGCTACTACTACTACTACTGCTGCTGCTGCTACTGCTACTACTACTACTACTACTACTACTACTACTGCTACTGCTACTGCTACTGATGCTACTGCTACTACTACTACTACTACTGCTGCTACTACTGCTGCTACTCCTGCTACTACTGCTGCTACTGCTGCTGCTACTGCTACTACTACTGCTACTGCTGCTGCTGCTACTGCTACTACTGCTACTACTGCTGCTGCTACTGCTGATACTGCTACTACTACTACCACTACTACTACTGCTGCTGCTACTGCTACTACTACTGCTACTACTACTACTACTACTATTACTACAAAAACATGACGATTATGCAGAGAAAAGGATAGAAAGGTAGAAAATGGGATGGAAAAGAAAGAAAAGTTGACATTTCGAGAGGAGTACCAAAGCAAAGACTCATATTTCACTGCTGCTGTAGCATTTAAAAGTTGAGAGCTCCGGAGCCAGTCCAAATAGGGACTGTAACTCATCATTTTTCGTCCTTTCCTCTCCACTTACCTCTCCTCCTCTTGGATATGGCGCGCGCCTTCGACAAGAAAAAGTTGCTTTGTGTTGTAAATGCCCCATCGCCATTTTGTTCGTACTCGTGGACAACACTTGAAGCAAGAGTGATACAGGCCACTTCAGGTTTGTTTGCAAAATCACTTTAAATGTATTTTATAATTACGTGAATTTCATCACCAACTTTTTCATTTCACTTTTTTATTTCAAATTCAAAAACAATATTTAAAAGACACAACTTGCTGAAATTATGTGTAGGGTTGTTCATACATGTCACTAGAGTGTTTTTGCTTTGTTTTGTCTTGTTAACTTCACTACTGGATGTATAAATTAGCACAATGCATCACACAAAAAATTACACCACTTGCTTCTTAGTTGAGAAAGTCCTCCTGTTCCTCTTTCTTTTATGTTTCTCTTCAGATATTTCACGCTTTAACATCCAACAATAATCACCAAGCATACTGATGCTCCCGCGTCCCTGGTACCTTCTTTCGAACTCCTGCAGATCCTTGTGAAATCGTTCATCTTACTCTTAGCTGAAACATAGATTTTCGGCGAAATAATCTAGCTGAGAAAACAGAAAATTTTGATACTCATGTTACAACCAAATTCCTTGTAAGCTTCAAGCATGTTAGCCACAATGTTTCGGTAATTAGGATCCTTGTTGCCAAGAAATTTTAAAACAAGTTCACAAAAAAAAATCCATGCTGATTTCTCCTTTTCAGCCATACTGTTTTAAATGCTGCACCAGACGTGTACTTGAAACAGCCTCCTTCCTTATTTAAAGCTTTTACAAGCTGTTTCATTAAGCCAAGCTTAATGTGGAGAGGTGGCAACACAACTTTAGAAGAACTCACAAGGCTTTGGAGCAGAACATTCTTACAACCGACTTCCAAATTTTGTTGAGGTGGCCAGTCTTTCATAGTCCAGTGATCAACTCGTGACCTACTATCCCACAGGCGAAGAATGCATGGAAATTTGCTAAAACCAGATTGTTGACCCAGGAACATAGTAAGAACTTTGTAATCATAACAAACTTGTCACTAGTGTTCTTATATTCTAGTCGCAACAAGAGCAGTTGCAAATTTGTGTATGATTTTTTTAGGATCACTGAATAGGCAACGGGCACTGACCCAAAAATGTTTCCGTTATGAAGGAGGAAATCCTTTAAACTTCGCTTGGAAGCATCAATGAACAGTCTCCATTCACTTAGGTCATAGTTTGGAAGTCCAAGTTTTAGCATAGGCCTAAATTCTTTCACATTACTGCAATATACAAGATTATCATCTTCGGAGAAAAAGTATTTAAGTTTATTTCACGTTGTCATTACCAATAGAATGATGTTTGTTTAAGATTTTTTGGTCGCACAGGGATTGGTACATTACGCACAGGTAAAATGGCTGACCGAACAACTGAATACACGATATGATTTTTATGTTTAGAATCGTACCTCTTCACATCACACAAACAGAAGTAGCAGTCATTACTATGGTTCGACTGCTCTCTCCAAACCATAGGTACTCCAAAAGATAGCAACGGTCTTCTCCAATTGATCAAATGACGAAATTCTTCAGTGCATACTCTACATGCTTTGTGTGGTGCCTAAGCTTTACTTTGGTCTCCAAGTATGACTTTTTCACAAAATCTGTAATATTACACCTCTGCTTAGGCAATATGTATATCCTACATAAGTTATATAACAAAAGTGATCTGGATTATTTAGACATCCTCGATGCAACATGGTAAATACTTTCTTACTGAACTAAAAATTTTCAACATTCTACTCCACAATAAAGCTTCAAACTGATGAAACGCAGACTAATGAAATGTGAGAGAAACTAGAGTTGAGTTCAGTCTCTCACCAAGGAGTGGCTGACATTTCTGTCTTTCACAAATAAAAATAATGACAAGGCTGCACGTTATTTCGCCCTAACTTCCTTATGTGCTTGCACCCCCTATTTGCTAAGAAACATCCAGTGTCCTTGGTTTTCAATATAAACACCTTAAAAATATGTTGAATACATTTGGTTTTCATATCCTAACATACTAAACCTACATATGTTAAAGTATTACAGTTTAAATAATTACGCTATAAATTGTCGTAATATATTATAAGGAAATTAAAATAACAAAAAAAATGGTACGTGATAGGAACTTTTTGGCCTTGAATTTGATTTCAGCATGCTAAAAATACCCTAAAAACATTAAAACTTTGGAGGCAGGAATTTCATCGCAGACTAGTGTTATTATTTCACCATTGGAAAGTGTAGTTTCTCTCGATCAGTGGCCGGCAGATGCTGCAGTTGTGACGTAAGAGTCAGTCAGATCGCAAGAGCTTGGGAGAGCGAGCAGTTGAGTCTGTCTATAGTATGTCACCCAATTACAGACACGAATAAGTATGTACAAATATTAGAAGAACTGAGTCAGGAATTTGATTGCAGATTTCAAGAGTTTGCAAATTTTCAATCTGGTATTTCCATATTTGCGACAACATTTTCAGTGAATATTGACAGTGTTCCATCATCATTGCAACTGGAAGTCATTGATTTGCAAAATGATATTGAAATGAAAGACCGCTTTGAAAACAAAAAGGATCTATCTACATTTTATAGAAGATTTCCCCAGGCAAGATTCCCTTGATTGCATAGATTTGCTGCTAGGATGTTGAGCATATTCGGATCTACGTATGTATGTGAACAGTTCTTTTCTTGTATGAAGATCTGCAAACCACAACATAGAAACCACCTGTCTGATCTGAACTTGAAACATTTCTTCGCTTGTGTGTTAGCCAGATTATGACTCCAAATATTGCAAAATTAGTGCGCGAAAAAAAAAAGAGGAAAAAAATCTCGACAAAGTGTTTAGCTTGGGCACAGTAGTTACACAAAGTGATGGTGTGTTTCAAAAGTTTAAATACAGTATACTTTGCATACTACTCACCAAGATAGGGCCTATGTAGTTTAATCAGTATATTATGTAGAGAAATGTGTGTTAAAATCACTTGAACTGTTTTCAAGTTTCCGAGTAGACAAAGTGTTTCAGTACTGCTTAAAGTATTTATTTATATGCTTGTATGTTTATAGCAGTTTCGGAATTTCATTTATATATGCAAACGCTTCTGCAAGTGGCTGTATTATGAGTTTAATGTTATTGTAAGTACATTAAATTTGATTAGAAACCAAAATATTTTGTTACATTGATTTATGAAGGTTGTGCAGTTTTGTTTTCGTACAAATGTATTGTAATTGTGCTGTTCCCATACTATCTCAGAAGAATGGATCGCGCTGTCAGTGCATAGACGCCGCACACCACTGTTCAGATGAACCTTCTCTCCACGCTGTGCTCAGTATGCAGAGATTGCCGAGCAAAGAGCAAGGCGGCTACGTCGTATGACGTCACAGAGCACGGAACATGCCGGTCACTGCTCTAGATGGACATAATGCTATAACGTTATTACAGTAGCTTCTGATATAATATAATATAATATAATATAATATAATATAATATAATATAATATAATATAATATATGTAATATAATATTATATAATATAATTTAAGTTATTTGAAGGGTTCAGAACCATAGTGGGCCAAACGCCATTTACTGAATACGAAGAAAACACGGGTTAAAATTAAGTTATTACCATAATTCAATGGAAACCTATAACAAGTAAAATAAAGTATACACATTAAATCTAAATGATATCAATGTTCATTAAACTATGGTTGCATGTAATAAAAATTAGAAACATGTTAAAGGAATTGTCATTGCACCAATGAGCGGTCTCTGGACCAAAATGATCGCATTTTAATTATTTGGATGCAATTTAAATTAAGTAACATATTAAATGATTTATCCTTCTATCAAACACGAATGTTCCCTGGATCAAATGTCCTATTTTAATTATGTAATTACTTTATATTTATTTCCAACGGGTGCAGCGGAGCGCACGGGTACGGCTAGTAATAATAATAATAATAGACTAATAATTGTTATCTATCGTTTTTCGTACCTACGTGCTTACATAATTATAACTAGACCACGGAACTTTATGCACTAAAAAGCCTTAAAATATGCATGCGACTATGCAATAGATATATGCGCTAAAATTGAAATACGTACAGTATATGCAGTTAAAATACACTTTAGAGGTTTATTTGGTGTAATAATGTGATGTGAATGAAAATAAGGTAAAGTAACCATCATTTTTATTAAAACTTTTTTCTATAAATGTATTAATTATTCATCTTATATATTTTGATTGGTACACTTTTAACTTTCTAACTTTCCATTTTTTTTTTAAACTTCCTTTGAGTTTCACATAATTATTATGGCAGTAAAGAATCAACGATTTCTTCAGGCTCTCTACTATGAAATTTTTTCTATCTGTCAGAATTAGTTTAAATGCCGAGAAAGATCTCTTGGCATCACATGATATGACAAGTGACTTCATTGTCTCAGATGTTTAAATATATTGGGCCATATTCATAGACATTCTTAGCGGGGGCTTCCGGTGGATGATCAGTGAACTAACGTTTTCGTATTCATAAACCAGTGTTAGCGATATGATATTGTGTATTTTATTAGTAACAACAATGTAATTTATTCGTCACAACAATAATTCCTTTCTACAATTCGCCTTAAACGCTCTCGTCAACAATTGGGTCTTCACTCAACACAGTATTCGTTATAGCACTCCACCGACGACAATGACAATTTACTTGGACTATTTACAAATCAGAACTACCAGTTCTCAGTTCACAGTTCTTCTATCTCAGTCACTCGAGTTCACAGTATCTCGAACCACAGACCTTCAGAGACAGTTCACTGTACTCGAACTCGGGTCCCTCCAACTGCGGTCCACTGCACTCGAACTCAGGCCTTCGGATGCTGACGCAGATGCGGACGCACACTCGAGTCGAACTCCGGTACACAAGACTGGCTTGCTTGCTCTGGCTTTCTCACTGACTGGCTGACTAATCAACTGAAAACTGGAAACTCCTGTCGTTCCTTCGCGTCCGTAATTTATAACCACAGCGACGTAGCCTCGAAGGTTCCACGCGTCTCTAGAGATGGCACTCCAGAGAAATCCAGAGCCCTCTCCTCTCTACCAGCACCAGATGCGCGCGCAAACTCGTCGCGTTGACGTAATACACCCTCTCTCTTCTCTCCACCGCGCGACGTCATTCAATGTTCCGTGGAGCCTGTGCGATCTGCTTTCTTGCGGGACGCTGGTCGTGAGTTCGAATCTCACGTCGCTGTCACAATATGATATGAATCCTGTACAAGTAATCAGTTGATAGCCGGGACTAGTTTAGCACGCTCGTAGCGCGGGCTAGCGAAATCTCTATGCATAGCACCCTTTGTGTTTTGTCTCTGTGAAATCAAGGTCCACATTACACTTACACGATTAGTAGGTCTACGTACACAGAGCTTGCTTCATGTCAGAGTAGAAAACGAGCCAACTTATACACTCCGGAGAAGTATCCGTTGTCGTCGCAGCAATTTCATGTCAACAATAATTAACCAACATATTGGTTTTATTTCTGATATAATTTTTATATTTCTTGGAAATTATTCTTATTTTTATTACAGATAAATTTGAAATTAGGTAATAAATCGGGAAAAACAAGAAAAGATGTTAATATATACATTTAAATATGCAAAATAAAAACATATATGCATTTAGAAAGAAAAACCTCCAAACTAAGCACTTATGCAAAACAAAGTTGGCTTTATTCGAACGTAAAAACAATGATCGGAAAAGATACACTTTTCATTTTTCATTATGCCAAATCAATAAAAACATGCAATTGCACAAAGTTCCGCGGTATAGTTATATCATAACGTATAAGCATAGTAAATATTGCCACTGTCTTGAGCTATAGTCTACCGCGTTGCGTTAATCTGTGGAGTACTATATTATTTCGTATCGTGCTATCTCATTGTAATAAAAAATTGTTCCTTTAATGGCCTCTTATTATATATTGCATTACACTTCATGGTGTGTGTTGTAAGTATAATAATGTTTTGATTGCTTGTATCCTACCATTATTGTTCAATAACATAATATTGCTTAGTATAATTTTTTTGTGCATTGTTGCAACTACGAGTATCATATCGTTACGTACTGCATATCCTTTGTGCTTTATACTGTTATGTACTGTATATGCATTCACATTACATAATTATTGTATTGTTTTGCTTCGCATCTCATCGTATTTTTTAACGTAATATTGTATTGTACAGATAATATGTCTCATGTCATAAGTAATATCGGTTTTGGAGCAAAATTTTAGTTGACGTGTGTTGTGAGAAGATTAATCTGATCTTCATAATTAAAGGCTGTTAGATTCTATGGTCATGAACTCATGAGTCACCTTTCAGCAAGATTTGTTATCCCTCGACGGAACCAGTTTCTGGCTTTTGAAGCAAGAATTCGGTGACAACCAATTAAACGGCTTCTAAGTTTTGGAAATTTTTTCCACGCAGGAAGCAGGCCATGTTTTATTTTGTATCATATCATATCATATCATATCATATATCATATCATATCATATCATATCATATCATATCATATCATATCATATCATATCATATCATATCATATCATACCATATCATATATCATATCATACTTACTTACAAATGGCTTTTAAGGAACCCGCAGGTTCATTGCCGCCCTTACATAAGCCCGCCATCGGTCCATATCCTGTGCAAGATTAATCCAGTCTCTATCATCATATCCCACCTCCCTCAAATCCATTTTAATGTTATCCTCCCATCTACTTCTCGGCCTCCCCAAAGATCTTTCATATATCATATCATATCATATCATATCATATCATATCATATCATATCATATCATATCATATCATATCATATCATATCATATATCGCCTAGTGTCATAGATATAGGCTTAATTTCTGTGTCTTGTATTGTATCTTAATATATAACTTGTATTATTTCTTAGGCCTATTGCATGATGTCTGTTTTGTTTTGTATCATATCATATCGTATTGCCTAGTGTCATAGATATAGGCTTAGTTTCTGTCTTGTGTTGAATCATAATATATTATTTCTTAGGCCTATTGCATAATGTTTGTTTTGTTTTGTATCATCCTATAATATTTCCTAGTGTCATTGATATAGGCTTAGTTTCTGTGTCTTGTATTGCATCATAATATATTATTTCTTAGATCTATTGCATATTGTTTGTATCGTTGTGTATCGTAACTTATTACATTATATCACATTATGATACATTTATATACTGTATATTTTATTTGCATTTAACGACACTGTACCAACTACGCAGTTATCTAGCATCTATGGAATTCATTTTGGCGAGACATGTCCAAGGGTTTTCGATTGGATTACCTGATATCCACCTTACAATTGCGAAAATCCTGAGAAAAAATCTTATGAACCGACTCCCGAGCACAGGCTTTGTAATAATGAATCTTTTATCATACTGCCTTCAATATTGTGGCCCACTTCATTTTTTCATTTACTACTAATACTAAAATAGGTATTTTAAGCCACTCTTGCGATGGAGATTCTGTAGCTGAGGGTCATCCTGGACGCTATGGCTCTGTCCCCACTTAATGGTATCTAATGGCAGAGAGATGTCGTCATTGGGGCGAACCCTGACAGGCGCCTGGCATGCAGCTTTGTCTCCTAAAACAGTCAACACACGCAGTTTCCAGGATGAAGTAAAGCAGACACTTGAGCTGACGTCCAAGGCACGTGTAAGGGCGGGACTCTGAAGTGAGATGTTTGTCTTTCAGAGTCGCGACTTTTAGGAAAGTGGGCAAACAGTCATTCAATATTTTATTTATTTTTTTTTTGTTTTCTCATTATGTGAACCGTAAAGAGGAGATATTGTAACTTTGCAAAATTTCTGCGGAAATTTTCAGAATTTCGTACAGCAAAGAGGGGGTTCCTCACCTTATGACAATAGGGGTTAGAACTGACAAAATTCGAGACGAAATGTATTATTATATGATAGTGGTGGTGATGGTGATGATGATGATAATAATAGTTTAACATACAATATTTATAAGCCATGCTTCAAATTTTGTTTGAAACTATTCTATGTTTTTGAAACTATCAGATCTTTGGTTTATAATAAGAGTGTTCCTGGGGCCATATTCATAGACATTCTTAGCGAGGACTTCAGGTGGATGATCAGCGAACTAACATTTTTCTTATTCATAAACCAGTGTTAGCGATATGATATGATATGATATGATATGATATGATATGATATGATATGATATGATATGATATGATATGATGTCCACACCTATGGAGTAACGGTCAGCGCGTCTGGCTGCGAAACCAGGTGGACCGGGTTCGAATCCCGGTCGGGGCAAGTTACCTGGTTGAGGTTTTTTCCGGGGTTTTCCCTCAACCCTGGGTAATTTTCGGTGCTGGATCCCGGACTCATTTCACCGGCATTATCACCTTCATATCATTCAGACGCTAAATAACCTAGAAGTTGATACAGCGTCGTAAAATAACCCAATAAAATAAAAAATAAAATAAAAATAAAATAAAATAAAAATAAAATGAAGATATGATATGATATATGATATGATATGATATGATATGATATGATATGATATGATATGATATGATATGATATGATATGATATGATATGATATGATATGATATGAAACGAAGAGTCCACTGCAAGAATGATGGATGTCACTGTCAATGCATAGTTTAAGATATATAGAATGTACATACAGAGTTATATGGCATTAACAGTGATAGTCATTGTCCAGTAATGATCGGAAAATCACAGTTAAGCTTTGAGCGCTAAGCATTTCAAACTTTCAATTGCTTCTCCTGCAAAATGTATTCCAAATGACATCCATCATTCTTGCAGTGGACTCTTCATATGATATATAATATAAATCCTGTACAAGTAATCAGTCATTGGCCGGGGATAGTGTAGCACGCTCGTAGCGCGTGCTAGCGAAATGTCTATGCATAGCACCCTTAGTTTTAAACTATCAGGAGATTATTAGTTTATAATTTTATATATTAAAGGTTTAGCGTCAATATTTGAGTCTAATGCATGCTCTTACGCTAATATCAAAATATTCGTATAAAATGGTCACGAACAAATTACTAAGTCTTAACTTTATTATTAGGCCTATCCAAAAGATGTAGTCTATGGCTTTATCCGAAAGCAGAAATCTGTTAAAATATAGTTTTAAATAAAAGTAATAAAATTATCTCTTAAAAGAAAGTATTGTGTTTTCTTGTGAAGAAATTGATAATACAAAACATATTTTAATCATTCTTACATCTTTAACTCCAAGTTCGCGTTATTCGTCTACAAATTTTACGTACCGTAATCGTGCCATCTTCATTTATATTTCTACTGTTTTCTATAAAATGTACATAGATGAAATAAATTGTTTTGTCAGCTTTCTGAAGTTTAGAGAGCATTTTCGTGTTATAAGGACGACTTCAGCTGTCTTCTTCTTTGTTCTGTAATCGTTCTTTTCACTAAAGAATTGTACTAATTTCGTAAACTTCTCATAAAATCCTATGAATACGAACTAGGTCAGAAGCTGTTTTGTCTGACACGATTTCTCCAAATTTTCCAACAATCTTCCATAATGAAGACAGATTACAGGACCCAGTCCACAAGCCATTTAGAGTTCTAAATCTTCTCAGGACGTTGAATAATAATTCTCTGTTTTGTTCATAACAACATTAAAGAAGACAATTTGCGTCTACAAAGAAGAAAGCATTTTCAGGAGTAAATTTGTGAAGTAAACTGCAATAATATTTACAAGCATAATTTAAATAGACAGAGTAGCGTTTACTTAATATGTTTGGAAGTAAACGTCAAAACGACCGAAAAAAAAAAACAACTGCAAAAAGCATCGTAATGTTAACTCATTCTATTGTGGATAAAATGCTTTTATTATGTAAACCTTATTTTTAGCAAACCTCCAACGACTTTAGATTTGCATTATGAGTCATAATGTATTACTTTTTGCATAAATGGACCTAATAAAATTTTTCCTTTTATTTACCTCTGACCGAAGTTCTGCTTAATACGTAGGACGTACATCTATTGGCGGCTGGGTAACTCAGTTGGTAGATAACATGAATTACTATACCAGCACACATAAATAATAATGCTTTAAATAATGCATGAGTTAACAAATTAAAAAAGCCAAAACAGAAAAACCGATACATAAAATATTTATTATTAGACCCAATTGACTTAAAGTAGATAGAGCAATAATTTTCCTTAAATAATATTCAAAATTAGCACCTAAACCAGCTGGCTACGGATTGGAAGATCCGGGGTTCGATCCCGGGTGGTGACGGAATTTTCTCGTTGCCCCGAGGTTCACTCAGCCTCCTATAAAATTGAGTACCGGATCTTTCCCGGCGGTAAAATGCGGTCAGAGCGTGGTGCTGACCACACCACCCCATTCTATTGCCGAGATCATGGAAAGCATGGGGCTGTACCTCAATGCTCCCCAAGTGCCTTCATGGTACACCTTATTCTTTTTTTTTTTTTACCTTTTTTATGTACATCTATTGTCGGCCAGTACATATCACTTGACGATACTCTTATGTGTCGGAGGAAGAACAATAATATATATATATATATATATATATATATATATATATATATATATATATATATATATAGTAGGTTATTTACGACGCTTTATCAACAGTTTAGGTTATTAGCGTCTGAATGAGATGAAGGTGATAATGCCAGTGAAATGAGTCCGGGGTCCAGCACCGAAAGTTACTCAGCATTTGCTCATATTGGGTTGAGGGAAAAACCCTGAAAAAAACCTCAACCAGGTGACTTGCCCCGACCGGGAATCGAACCCGGGCCACCTTGTTTCGCGGCAAGACGCGCTAGCCGTTACTTCACAGGTGTGGACTATATATATATATCTGAAGTCTGATTAATGTAATCTGTTACTAGTCAGCGATGGAGGGTGAAAGATACTGGCCACTCTAAACCAATCATCTCCTGGCTTAGTTGCCTCACGAGTGATGCCTTATTGGTGTCACTTATGAGGTTTAAACCTGTTTTCGGACAGTTGTCTAAACAATAATTTATTCCTTTTGTGAAATAAGTCTTCTAAATTTTATTTAAGACTCTTTCTTTTAACAAGGTTTAACAGATACCCGGTCCCGGAACAATTTTTCCTTCAAAATTATTCAAATCAACTTTACAGGGAGTTATACCTGAAAGCTTGATTTGCATAATACACGTCACTGTTCGTTAACAGAAAACCACAATTTAAGTCACTCAATGTTGGTTGCTTGACGGTTGTCAGCCCACTTTGAGGTCTGTGGCTATAGAGGGAAAAGTTGGATCGGTGTCGGGTAGAGTTCCCGGGTAGCTCAGTTGGTAGAGCGTTGGTACGTTTATCCAAATATCCCGGGTTCGATACCCGGCCCCGGAACAATTTTTTCCTCAAAATTATTCAAATCAACTTTACAGGGAGTTATACCTGAAAGCTTGATTTGCAGATATTAACAGGTTCCTCACGCTTGAAAGAAGCCATTCATTTTTTCCATAGATCTACAGGTAAAGTTATGTCATACTAACTAATCGAGACTATTTTTATAGAAATACTTTCTTTGTTTAGAGGGTACATTAGTTTTAAATCTGTGGTGTTCGGATAAAGGGGGATAAGTCATTTTTTGTGCAGATGAAATTTTGTTTCCCAGATGAACACACAAGTTAAATTATACAAATGAATGTGCAAAAATCAAAGAATACCATCAGTTGATGTGCTTTATTTGTGTAGAAAATTATTTGCAATAAGGGTTCGCAGTTTAATTTTCATTTATCTCCAAACCCATTTTTATGACTTATCTCCCTTTACTCAAACACCACAGAAATATTAACACTGTCCTAATTTTATTTATACTCGTATAAAATAACACAACGCGAATTCTGTGTCAGTCGTGCATCTAAATTTGATTTTTTTTTTTTTTTTTTTTCTTGTAAGAGGAGCAACATTTATATATTATTCGTAAATGACGGATGGCAGCCGAGTCGTAGTTTAGTCGATTAGAAGACCACTTTTCACCGAGGCGAGGGTCAAAGAGACTAGGGGCAGATTTTCTCCGAGTACTTTGATTTATCACCTTCAATGATGTGGACTGATAGGATTCAAGTGCCGAACATAGAATTAGGAATTTATTCTTTTTGTATTAATAATAATAATAATAATAATAATAATAATAATAATAATAATAATAATAATAATAATAATAAATAAGTATGGGATAAAGACATGAAGTTATTGTAACAAACATAGGTATACTGTATAATTCGCTGCTCAATTTGGACTTCACTCATCGTACGAGGGTCATTGCTTTCGCGGACGACTTAATGGTTCTAACGCAAGGAAAAACCACTACGGATGCAGAGAATTATGCCAACCTAGATTTGAAGAAAATTGAAAAATGGGCGAGAGAAAACAAAATGCACTTCAATGAAAAGAAGTCCAAAACATTATTAATATCAAGGAAAAGATCAGGAGACGACAAAACACTGAACATCTACTTAAACAATAAACGTCTGGAGCAAGTATCCGAACTAAAGTACTTGGGTATCTATCTCGATAACAGATTTAATTTTGACAAACATGTAGATTACATTACAGAGAAATGCACTCCGATAATAAACATGCTAGCAAGAGTAGCTAAACTCAAATGGGGTCTAGAACATCGGGCACTAAAAACCATATACATGGGTGCAATTGAACCAGTACTAACATATGGCGCACCGATATGGGAGAAGGCCTTAACAAAACAAAACAACTTAAGGAAATATCAACGTGTTCAAAGACTAATGAACATAAAAATAGCGAAGGCATTTAGAACACTTTCATATGACGCATCATGTGTAATAGCAGGAGTTCTTCCAATTCGTCTAGTCATAGAAGAAAAGGTCAGAATTTATAGAGCCACCCACAAAAACATGGAGTACGATGCACCTCTGGAAGTGATTCACTGGCCACACCCAGCTGAAGAACCACTCATAAGAGCGCCTATGGAGGATACGGCAAACAAAATAGATATATACACGGATGGAAGTAAAATCGGAGGAAAAGTTGGAGCTGCTGCGGTCATAATCCAAAACGACATGGTCATCCACCGATCCAAATACAAACTGCATGAAAAATGTTCTAACAATCAGGCAGAACAAATAGCAATCTTGAAGGTACTACAACACATTGCGAATGTAGAAATAACAGAAGAAACAGAGAATATTGCAGTAGTTAACACAGACAGCAAAGTGACACTGGACACTTTACAGAACAAGAATAAACATAATCCAATAATTGAAAATATAAAGAGAGAATTGAAAAAATTGGAGAGACAGCAATGGACAGTTCTCTTTAGGTGGGTGAAGGCCCATGTCGGAATAGTAGGGAATGAGATAGCTGACCGTCTTGCCAAACAAGCCGCCATAGAAGATGAAGGGGAAATAGCTTATAACAAAATACCGAGAGATACCATAGTAACAGAAGAGAGAGAAAAGACCTTAAGAAAATGGCAAGAGCAGTGGACTATCTCAACTAAGGGCGCAATAACGAAATCATTCTTCCCATCAATTAAAGATAGATTGAAGATAAATTTACCTGTCGGGGCAGAATTTACTTCTATTGTGACAGGTCACGGCTTCACAAGATCGTACCTTCACAGATTCAAGATTATTCCAACTCCAACGTGCCCTTGCAGACTAAAAGAAGAACAGACAGTCAACCATATACTACTAAGATGTGCCACACTGATAAAAGAAAGAAGAATCCTACGAGCTAGTATAATACGCACAGGTCAAACCTGGCCTCCACCTTTTGATCAGTTCACAACAGCATACCTCAAAAGCTTCAGAAAATTTATAAAATCCATAGAATTTGGCAAAATGTAACAGAATTGAAATTAGAAATAATATTAACAATGATGGTAACCTAAAATATATAGAAGTACAATTAGGCAACACTTGTATCTATAAGAATTTCAACATCGCAATCAAAATTGTAAATATCTTGTTCTCATAAATTATGTAACTAATTATTGTAATATTTTATGTAAAGCATGTAGTATTACTCCAATGTAATGGAGCATGCTGATATACAAAAAAAAAAAAAAAAAAATAGAGGTATACCTATAGAGGTAGGTTTGCTTACCTGGAGAGACATGGAGAATTCTTAAGGGATACACTAATGAAAAATGTGACTTTTTTTTTTTTTTTTAGGATTGTTTGACATTTAGGAGCACCGCTAGCACACTGTACTTTCATCTTACCAACGGAATTTATTCAATTCCGCTTCAAAGTTGGTTAAAAAAATATTTGTATGTCTGTATAGACGTGGCCCAGCTATCCAAATGTAATGTTTTGTTGTTTTGTAGGCGAAACTGCGATTTTATGTTCATTTTTGTTGTGTTGGCAATTCATTTTTGTTGCGTTGTCTGTCTGATCTGTGCTGCCTGTGACTTATAACCTTTTGGCTCCGGAATTTAAATATTCTCTGACAGGGAATTAAACCCCAGTGTATTCATTTGAGAACAGTTTACTGGATTAAAACATAATATACTCTCATTTCTCAATATACGTCAAGGATAATTTTTTATCTATTGTACGTATTGGATATTAATTAATTGTCTACTGTAACAATGTGTGGAAACCACAGGCGTAGCTCAGTCGACTGCGCTCGGGCGCGGGTTCGATCCCCGCTTGGGCTGATTATCTGGTTGGGTTTTTTCGAGTTTTTCCTCAACTGTAAGACAAATGTCAGGTAATCTATGGAAAATCCTCTGCCTCATCTCGTCAAAATACCATCTCACTATCACCAATCCTATCAACACTAAAAATCTAGTAGTTGATATAGTGTCATTAAATAACCAAGTAATAAAAAAGGAAATGTGTGAATTGTGAGCTCTTTTCTTAAAATTAGTTTAAAATCTAGTAATTTCACGAGTTCCTCCTTAACCCTCAAATTGACAATGTATCCTATAGGATACAATAGGTTAATAGGGTATATGCTATAATTTTAATAGAACAATAGAAAAAAAATTTGTAGGAAAATTAAAATTTCACAGTACTATAATATTGCACAACTTATAAAATATGGACAGTGCGATAGTTGTTTTCTTTACAGTCCGACACGGTTTAATAAACTAGTGTGAGAAATGAAGTTTTGCCAATTTAAGGGTTAAACACTTCAACCAAAGTATGCTTTTTTCGTGATGGAATGAGTTGCGTGCTGATTCTTCTCTTCAGCTGAGCCAGCTCCACTATTCGTCTAACCACGCATTCTTCTTAAACCGACAAAACCGTATACCATATGTCTGGTGGTGGTCTGCCGTATCTCACAAATCTACAAGTCATGTTCCTGTCAGGGATTCAGGTGCCTCTGATCTACTGAGCGTTCGCTTACATAATGTAGGTCGACCGGGCGACGCGCGACTGGTACAAAGGCCATGCAACACGCGGCAAACTGTCTCCCGCACGCTAAGCAGTCCATTTCAGTTTCTGTAGGAGTGGTTGTACTGACGTTGGGTTGCGTATTATTCTTCTATTACCACTTAATATTGCGTAACTCGCGATTATAAATCAAAGGAGTTGTCACACAGGTCTGTAACTGACAAGATATTACTGATAGAGGCGTGCGGCATAGCTAATTTTATACGCAAATTCGGCGCCCTCATATACGTAGCGAGGTGATATTATGGGTCCTTGTCACACAAGTTGCATTTGTTCTTCGCCTAATTACTGAAAAACATTAGTATTCGGCTGTGACTCATAGTATTAGGGTCAAGTAGGGATGATGTGATAGAGTAAAAAATTCGGGCTAATTTGATACAGACTTTAAAATGTATTAAAGGCTTAGTTCGAAAATATTTAAAATTGCAATAAATTATGGAAGTACATTTTATGCTCTTTAAGGAGCAATATTGAACAACATTTCAAATAATCATTATCAGCCTCATAAATGCATTAAAAGAAAAGGTAGTTTTGCTGCTTGAAAAAACTTTGATGTGATACTCGGTTACTTTTGTTGTTGCTTTTGAATGAATAAACATAGAATAATTTTTAAAGTTTTCTTTTACTCAGGATAAAGTTAGCTTCATTTTTTTTTCTAAAGAAAAGTTGTGAATGTTTATCAGTTTACTAATAATTTAGAGTATGAATGAGAAGGACCATTATGATACACTTTTTAGGACTATTATGATATGCTACAAGGGCTATTGTGATACACGTTTTTAGGCTAATATCATATGCTATAAGGGCTGTTATTGTATTATGTTTACTGTGAAAGAAATTGACCAGGTTGATCAATTTTTTAACTTAAAATAATGTGTTACATCATGAGGGCTATTTCTTAATTTTTCAGCAATTGAGGGATGTTTGAATTGACATTTTGAAATCTACAATAGAATATAAGTTAAAAAATTACACACGTAGATTTATTTTTTACTTAATCACCTAACAATTTTAGCTTATGCTCATTCCTCTTACTCTAAAATTTAACACAACTTTGGAAAATATAGTCCTCATTATTTATTAAACGTACTTTAATATTTTTTAGCAGTACACACTGTATCATACTTTTCTCAATCTACTTTCTTACACACAAAAAAGCTATTTGGACATACAGCAATTTTCTAGCATTGGAAGTGAGGTGTTAATGTGTCCACCGTTGTGTAGCAACTGCTATTAAAATAATTTAATTTTCCAATAATTTAATGTTAATATCTAATTGATTCAACAGATGGACATTGATGGGGATTACTGCGTGGACATTTTGGTATAAGGAAATTGGACATATTTTTATTGTGGACATTTTTGTCTTTGGACTAAATATCGACTGGACATTCATGTAATGGACATTCTACGATGGACATTATGACCTGCAAGAATTTTCAAACTGAGGCAAGGTTTGGAACTGAACTAGCAATGTTAGAAATCCCAGAACACTCAAACGGAGCAAAATAATTCTTACGATATGCGTTCATAAATCCCAATGGGACTGTGACGACATTGTTTCGTAACAATATAGAGCTATTTTGAAGGACATCAGTCTGAGTAGTTCTAAGCTTTGTTAATTTTTCTTTCCTGAATAAAATATCTTGTTAAACAGGTAGACAAGCTAACTTGTTAAAAATGTCATATCTAATTGTGTTTAACATGCATAAAAAGTTACTCAGTCTTTATCCTTTCATGAAAGGGACAAGACAGGCAGAAGACTGACTATAGAAATAGCGTTTAAAAATGTACACATTTCACACACGCCGTTGAAAAAGCGTTCCCTTAATCCTTCCCTCGATGAGAAGGCAGTCTTGGGTCATCCATCTCAGTCATTACTTTACAACCTGTCGCTGCTTCGTTGCGCTTTTGTTTTCTTTTCGGACGTTACGCAGCAGGATTTCCCATAATGCAGTCGCCACGCTCGGCGTAACCATGACAATGTTCCCCATATCACTCCAAACATTTGAGTGTCTCCTTTTAAAATAATGAACTCGAACAAATCTTCTTGTGATTGGTCGAATTATGTTAACTACGTCACCAATCTCTAATGCGAACCATTTATCACAGGCGAGTAAAAATGTAACGGGTGGGGAAGGAAAAGAAACAAAGGGAAAGAGATGATTTCTTTTTTTATTTAAAATGAACGCCTCATAGCTTCTTAGAAATGCTCACAAAAACACTTAGCCTAACAAAAAATAAAGTGAACGCATTATGTAATGTACCTTACTGTAAATAGATCGCGCACAGCAGGTAGAAAACCAAGGAATTGGTAGGCAAACAGGAATAATATTGTTAAACATAATGGACATTATTATTATTATTATTATTATTATTATCAGAGACCGGAAGTTTAGGCATTATGAATCATTAAAATAGATAGGTAAAAAGGCATCATAACTACCTAAAATAGGCAAGCAAAAAGGCATTATAAATAGCTAAAACACGCAATAAAAGGCAATTACAAAAACCTTGCACTTTCCTCAAAGGGATTTCGGCAGCAAGAAAAGCTTTACATAAGTCGAATGAAAATTGAGATTTTCGACTCGATGTTGCAAATTACTGTTGGAAGCAAAGAAATCTTCTTCCCAGTAGCCTTGGAAAGTGCATTTTTGTGTTTGGTTGTACTGATTTGTTGCGATATGAAATATTTAGCTAGCTACAACAACGTCGCAAAGAAAACTGAAAGAAAAATAACCGTTAAAAACAACGTTAGACCCGCACTCATTGTTGCCTTGTTAAATAAACACATTAAAACGCTTACTGATACATTTTTGAACGGCAGCACTCATTGTTGCAAAGACAATATGAACTGACTGAAAGACAATAATATAAATTCGGTGAAGTCACTTTTGTTGTAGCGATTATAGAAATAAATTAAAATATACCTGTGGGAAATTTTTAATAATAAATTAATAAATAATAGATAAATAATCAAATAAAGGCAAAAAAGCAGTTATTTTGTAAATTAGGCATTTATATTTAAAAAGGCAGAAAAGGACAACACAATCACAAAGTTATAATTCGTACAGATTTACTTTCAAAATGAAGATAGATTTAACACATTTCAAAAGTCATTCTGCCAAAGTTCCGGTCTATTATTATTATTATTATTATTATTATTATTATTATTATTATTATTATTATTATTATTATATTATTATTATTATTATTATTATTATCATTATTATTATTCTTTTTCATTTATCTCCCCTATTCATTTCCATTTCCTTTTAACAACTAAATTTTGATTCCGTCTATCGTTTTTATTTCCAACCTTATCCCGCTTCTTCGTTTACTTTTCCACGGTTTCCTTGCTAAACGTATTCTTCCTGTTTCCGTATATTACTTTGTTTATCAATAATATTCTTCCATTTTGTGACGTAGTTTACATTCATTTTCATATTTTCAGTCCTCTTTCGTCAGACTTCTTTTATTAACTCCTTTCACGATTTCCACTTTCCGCTGCCTTCCTTCGCTTCTTTATATTTCAAATTATTTTCTTTCTCTGCAGTCTTCGTTGCTTCTTGTTGTTGTTTAGTCAACTGTGAACCACACAAGTGATAACAAGATGGCACCACAAGATGGCCTAACTAGGCCAGGAGATAATGGGGTAGGGTGACCAATTCCTTTCCCCCTCCATTGCATACATCGGCGACTAGCTACATCCCTCTTACTTTCCGTCATTCCTCTCCTAATTCCTTCTTTCTCTTTTTTTCCACTCTGTTCCCACATTTTCCTCCTATTCTTCTCTTAATTTCTTATTTTTTACTTCTTTCACTCTTTTTCTCCTTAAGTACTTCTTTGACTGTCTCTTCCTCCTTGTCTGTCTTCGCTTTTCTTAAAAAAAAACTTGCGTATTTTCTGCTACATCCTATTTCCTCATTTTCTTCTATTTTTCATTTCACTTTTTCTATTTATTTTCCTGTTGTATCCACTTTTGCATACTTTTCTCCTAATTGAAGTGTTCAGAAAAATAGTGGGCCAAGCGCCATTTACTACAACCGTAGAAAACAAGGGTTACAATGAAGTTATCACCATAATTCAATGGAAACATATAGCAAGTAATATAAAGTACACACATTAAAACTAAATGATATGTCAATCTTCATTAAAGTATGGCATTCACTTAACTTTAACCCTTGCTTTCTCCGTTTTTAATAAATGGTGCTTGGCCCTCTATGGCTCTGAACCATTCAATTGTTCACCTTATTAGTCGCTTGGTATGCCATCTCTTTCTTACCGACCTACTGTCATTTTCTTTCCGCTGCCCTTGTTCATCTACCTTTTCTCTCTCACTTATAAGATTCTTTCCCTCCCCCAACTCCTTTCGCAAATTTTTTTTCTTCATTAGTTATCGTTATTCGTGTCTTTTCTCCATATGTTACTTTTCTTTTAGATTCTTGTCCTATTTCCTCCACTATTCTAATTCCGTCGTTATTCGTATTTCTTTCTCCTTCTGCTCTTAATGTTATAATAAAATTCTCTCTGTCCCGACATCCTTCTCTTTCTTATTTACCTCCTCTGAAGGCTTCCCCTTCTTTACACTCCTTATTCTCCTATTTCTTCTATTTGCATACTGTTCCTTCCCCCTAATCAATTTCTCTTTCTGTCTATGTTTCTGTTTCTTTTCCACTTCCTCTTACATCTTTTTTTCCTTCTTCAGACACCTTATTGTTCCATTTCCTTTACTTCTCTACCTTCGTTGTCACCTTTATTACTTTCTCCTCCTGCTCCTACTATTCTAATCAAGTTCTCTCTCTATCAATCTATGATTCTGTTTCTTCTCCACTTCCTCTTACATCTTTTTTTCCTTCTTCAGACACCTTATTGTTCCATTTCCTTTACTTCTCTACCTTCGTTGTCACCTTTATTACTTTCTCCTCCTGCTCCTACTATTCTAACCAAGTTCTCTCTCTATCAATCTATGATCTGTTTCTTCTCCACTTCCTCTTACATCTTTTTTTCCTTCTTCAGACCCCTTATTGTTCCATTTCCTTTACTTCTCTACCTTCGTTGTCACCTTTATTACTTTCTCCTCCTGCTCCTACTATTCTAATCAAGTTCTCTCTCTATCAATCTATGATTCTGTTTCTTCTCCACTTCCTCTTACATCTTTTTTCCTTCTTCAGAGTCCTCATTGTCCCATTTCCCTTATTTCTCTACCTTCGTTGTCACCTTTATTACTTTCTCCTCCTGCTCCTACTATTCTAACCAAGTTCTCTCTCTATCAATCTATGATTCTGTTTCTTCTCCACTTCCTCTTACATCTTTTTTTCCTTCTTCAGACCCGTTATTGTTCCATTTCCTTTACTTCCCTACCTTCGTTGTCACCTTTATTACTTTCTCCTCCTGCTCCTACTATTCTAATCAAGTTCTCTCTCTATCAATCTATGATTCTGTTTCTTCTCCACTTCCTCTTACATCTTTTTTCCTTCTTCAGACTCCTCATTGTCCCATTTCCCTTATTTCTTTACCTTCGTTGTTACCCTTGTTCTTTTCTCCTCCTGCTCCTACTATACTAATCAAATCTAGTTTTTCAGGTAAAGCTCCCTGTGAAGTAGACTTGAATAATTTCAAGCGAAAAATTGTTCCGGGGCCAGGTATTGATCCCGGGACCTCTGGTTGAACGTACCAGCGCTCTACCAACTGAGCTACTCAGGAATTCCACTCCACTCCACTGTACTCAATGTGAGTCTCTGGCGTCTTGTCAGCCCACTCGAGTTGTGTGTATATACGTGAAAAAGTTGGGACGGTGTCTGGTGGAATTCCTGGGTAGCTCAGTTGGTAGAGCGCTGGTAAGTTCAACCAGAGGGATCGATACCCGGCCCAGGAATAGTTTTCCCTTGAAATTATTCTAATCAAGTTCTCTCTTTGTCAAATTATGCTCATGTTTCTTGTCCACTTCCTCCTACATCTTTTTTCCTTCTTTAGACTCCTCATTGTCCCATTTCCCTTATTTCTCTACCTTCGTTGTTACCCTTGTTCTTTTCTCTTTCTGCTCCTACTATTCTAATCAATTTCTCTCTCTGTCAATCTATGATTCTGTTTCTTGTCCACCTCCTGTTATAACTTACCTTCTCCTCTACACTCGTGTTGTCCTACCTCCTACTCTTCTGATATCGATCAGTCTCACTCATGTTACCATTCTCTTTCTTACCCACTTCCTGTTACATCTTTTCCCTTTCTTTAAACTACTTGTCCTCTGTTATTTCGCCTCCAGAAGTCAGTGGTTCAGTTCCAGTGCTACATTGAATTAGTTTTGTAACAGGTCACGCAATTATCCCTGCAGGCCTACTTTGTCAGTGCCGCGGACCGGATTGACGCGTTGGAATTACACGCTCGGCGGACAGCAAGGCGTACTATTTGATTGCTCTTCCTTGACGTGAGGAATCAGTTTTGAAAGTCGTGAAAAATGCATTAGCGTCATCACGCCGTCTCGGTACAGTGCTCATAGCTCGGTTATGTACCCACTCAGCATAATAAAACAGCGTAGGTCAATTGCTTTTTGACATTGCTTATTTCCACTGTTGCTGTAGTCATAGTCCTATTTTAGGGTTTCCACAATCTCAACGCTCCTACCAGAGATCACTGAAATGTTGATGAAATGGTGATGGAATGGAGAAATGGCGACGGAATTTGATATTGACCCTAACCGCCACAGTATCACTGAGGATTTCTCAATAAAGAAATCAAATTACCGGAGACGGCCGATCCTTAAGGGCAACCAGGGCCGGGCCGCACTAATATTCCGTTTCCCAGAAATTTCCTTTTCGCATTTAAAATGCGTTAATTTTATTCAGGACAGTGTACTGGATTCATAATTGTTTCAGTAAATTTCGTCACATGATGTGTGTCAGTAAAACGTCAAAGTTTGTATGGCACTAAGCTGACCAGACGTCCCCGATTTCCGGGGACGGTCCCCGGTTTTGAGTTGCTGTCCCCTGGGAGAAAATGTCCCTTTTTTGTCCCCGAAAATAAATTTTGTTCCCAAAAGTTTTGATTTTGTTTCAGTAACATTTTACACGTTAAATATTTAAATATTGTGATGAAACGGCTGTGCTTCACGCACATTTCTGGACGGTTCTCAGTATGAGACAGAAGAACCAGCGAGCACAGTATGAGATATTCCGCACTCTTCGAGAAGAAATAGCATCTTTGTCTTCATTCGCGTTGCGCGGAAGTGTTAGAACTGCCGCAGTATCAATTTTTAAGTAATTAAAAAATGAGAAATTTTGTGACAAACCAACAGGTGAAAAGTGGTATGATGTTTTTCAACATTTGAAAAAAAAAATCCATTCCATTTGAAAGTCTTCTCAAAATAGTGTCATTAATCATGTGTCTTTCAGTCAGTAATTCATCATTTGAAAGACTTTTCTCCACAGTGAACTCAATCTGGACTGATGAAAGTTCAAGAATGAAAATTGAAACAGTTAAAGCTTTGTTACAAGTGAAAACAAACTTTCATTTCTCATGTGAAGAACCTAGTGGGAAGCTGTAAGGGAATGAACAGATCCTTAAAAAAATACATTCTTCAGACAAGTAGTTGTAAAATGTGTGTTAGAGTTCAGTGTGTACAATATTATGTGAAAGACTTCCATGCATGCGTCGGTACTAAAATTGAAATCTTAGTGACTATAATTATGTATAGGTCGGCAAAATTATATTCTAAAAGCACACCGCATGTTATTGTATGATGCCGACATGTTAAGCATGAGGCCGCGGCGATCATACTTTTTATGCATTCCAACTAATTTTATTCATATAGTTGAAAAGCCGTCCTTCGTGATCAGATTAAGCGAGTCACATGGTCTGCCTTACGGCCTGCATTAGATCACGATGGCAGTGGCACATTGAATGTGGCGTTCAGTCAATAAATAGGGCCTATAGGCAACTTATTAAGAAAATCTGGCTTGAAAGGGGAAATAATCTTTATGTGAACATAATTTCATTACTGCAGAAGTAATTAGGCCCTCTTAACTTACAAAGTGAAATTATAGTCGCGACGTTGTTATTCCCGGCGTGACTCCTCCTCTTTACTTACGTCATAGAAAGTGAAGGCTCTATAAAGTCTAGGTAAGTAGTATCGTTCGCCATTTTTGTTCTTTCGTTGCCGAGCTACCAGATGAGGGATCTATTTGCTACACCGTTAAACATTATCATGTCGTAGCTCCTATGATAATAAATCAAACGCACTGTAATTCAGTAAATAATTGAGCGGCAAATAACGTCTTCGTGTGCTTTCTGCGAACGCCAACGAACGAGCCAAAATGGCGGGCGATTATATTAAGTATTTATCGAGCCTTCTTTATCTTCATCAGCGAATCACAAGACGCACACGTTTAAATGTAGCCGACCTGCAACGTGATTGGCTGCCGGAAATAAGAGCGATGTAAGCATAAAATAATCATGGGCAGTAAGAATGAGAGACATTGTATACCTGCGTTCTGCATTGATATTATATTTAGGCCTAATGTTATTGTATAGTAATTATTGTGTTTATATGAATTCCTAATACAACTTATTAATGAAATGTTCGTGATAGTTGTTATTAAGTTCCTCGAGCAAACGAATCCATATGTATTTTATGTCCAGCAGTGGGCCTAATGTATATCATCATCATCATCATCATCATCATCATCATCATCATCATCATCATCATCATCATCAACATAACCAATTATTCACGCATTAGACCTAGGGATCTGTTACGATCTATATCCAGAGCTTTTTGTCTTCCCAAGTTCTTTCTGCCTCTTGGAGTATAGCGTAAGATCAGTTTTGGCAAGTGCTTGGAGGGCATCCTAGCAACATGTCCTTTCCAGTTCAATCTGTATTGTTCTATGTACTGAGTAATTGAATCTGCTTTTAATTCTTTAAGAATGTCCTCATTTCTTTTATGGACAAGAAGGGAGTAAGCAGCAGTTCTTCTCATAAATCGCATTTCGGCGATATTTATTATGTAGGCCTACGCCATTTGGTCAATCTAGAGCATCCACCAGCCACTGACGAATATTGCACACTTTTATCACTGCCAATGTGGTTTTTATCACAACCACAACACATTTCAAATCTTATTGTGCCATATATATATATATATATATATATATATATATATATATATATATACTTATTATTACATTAACACATTTAGGATATCACGAAACATGTAAAATGTAATTATTATGAAAGTCGCCATAGCATCTTCTTCGAATTAGTAGTATTAGTACGATCCACTTCCACTAGATGGAAACCAACATGATTAGCAGAGCCGGCAATACATGTAAACGAAATGATGCTAAATGTGAGGAATGTTACTACAGGTGTGTAGTATTTTGTGACAGATTAGGTTAGATTAGGTGTGTATTATGTGACAGGTTAGGTTAGGTTTGATTAGGTGTGTAGTATTATGAGAAAGGTTAGGTTAGGTTTGTAGTATTATTACTACGTTGGCAACACTGAAACCCATTGTTACATTAAAGAAATATGGCGGTATTCTTCGTTCACGCATGACGATTTTCGTGTATAAGTAAGGTATGTATTAAGGGTGGATGGGGTAGGCTTACAGCTCTCCCAGTGATCACATCAATTTCTACTAATCAATATTACAAATCCAAGACATTTGCGACGTATTTTATCAAGTTCTTATAGTGGCTGGAACATAAGAAAGATTCACCCTCCATTTATATGGGATAATATAAAATGATAAGAAAGAAAGTAGGCCTAACAGTATGCATCAATTTTCCCGTGCCTGATGATAAAACAAATGAATAGCTACAAGTTTAAAGGTTTGGACAACCCTTACCCTGTACGTATAGTATACAGTAGTTGGGATATAAGTGGAGGTCGGGGTTTGTTCTGCTTGAGTGGAGGTACTGCTGCTCGAGTCTGCGCAAGGTGCAATGTCGCTTATGATACTTAATGAAATGTATGTATGTATGTATGTATGTATGTATGTATGTATGTATGTATGTATGTATGTATGTATGTATGTATGTATGTATGTTACTGTAAATGTACGAAGATCGGTAAATCTTAGAATTTACTGGTATAACCTAACATTTACCATTATGGTGCGGTAAAACCCCAAAATATCTTATTAGATACATACATTTTGAACTTTTACCAAGAGATGTTGGTAAATCTCAGAATTTACCTATCAGTTGTGGTAAAATCGTATTTAATAAAAAAATCTTTAGTAAGATTTACCGTTCTTCGCATCTTCGCACTTTTACATATCTATTTCCGATTCATCTTTGTATTGTTGTTTTAGGATATATTTAAAAACATAAGTAAAAATACCTCAGCAATGACTGAATTAATTTATATTTATTTTAAATTGAAGTTATTTAAATATTTTTTACATTCCAATGTGATTATAATAAACAATATTCCATATTAAAAATAGTGAAAAATAATATAGTTTTAACCACTGCCTGTTATAGTATTCCGTACAATGTTAACAAAGCCTTTACATCCCCTCAAACAGTCCAGGTCCACAAATAAAGTAAAACAAATATTATGAACGTTGATTATTGTTACAACAAATTGCTGTTTAGAATTACACATCATGGAAAATGATTTACACAAAAATTTTTTTGTTCAACACTTTTTTAAATAATTACACTTCTTGAACCCTTGTCCTCCATCGAAAGATAGTTTGCCAACCACTTCCCGTACACTAATTTCTTCTTTTCATACTTCTTCGATGATGATAACATTTTCTTTGCACGGTGTAAATTAGTTTTAGTGTACATTGACTTCCGTTTGCCACCTTTGGTACCAAGTTTACAAAACTCGTCATCTTGAATAACTATGACTGCTGCTATTATTGATTTTCCGTCAATTTTTTCCCGGTCTACATCCGGTACTTTTATTCTCAAATTCTGACTGACAGTTTTTTAATTTTGTTACAAGTGCTGCATTTTCTTCGTTTGCATTTTAAGACCTTCTTTAGTAGCTTCACTTTATCGATCCTGCATGTCTGAAGCTGCACAACGGAGGCAGGATTCTTCGTTCTGGAGTCCTTGATCTAGTTTTTACCAGCTCGCATCGGTAAATCCTGAGATTTACCAACATTTCTTGGTAAAAGTTCAAAATGTAGGAATCTAATAAGATATTTCGAACATTTACCGCACTATAACGGTAAATGTTAGGTTATACCGGTAAATTCTAACATTTACCGGTCTTCGTACATTTACGGTAACATATATATCAAATATGTGTGTTACGCTGTTCCTCGTAATCTGGCCTGTCACATCAATGGACTTATCTGCTGTTTTTTCGTCTCGTTTAAACTGAAAGTGTGAAAACGCACTGACGTGGCAGATTGTTCCCTTGCATCAAGCTATCATTAAAAAGTAACAGAGTGTGACCAATCTCAGGGGGAGGGTTAATGAATGGACTCGTCACGCCTTATGAGGGATGTGGGTCCCACAGTCTTTGCTTCGGGCAACAGTGTCTTAACACTACGGTTCGATACCCGTGGTCCGTGAGTCATTTAGAGTTACATAATACTGTACTATTATTGAGAGTTCCAATACGTGCTAAACTAATATTTCTTTCAGGGAATAATTTTCTTCGTGTCCACACCTGTGGAGTAACGGTTAGCGCGTCTGGCCGCGAAACCAGGTGGCACGAGTTCGAATCCCGGTCGGGACAAGTTACCTGGTTGAGGTTTTTTCGGGGTTTTCCCACAACCGAATTTGAGCAAATGCTGGGTAACTTTCGGTGCTGGACCCTGGACTCATTTCATCGCCATTATGACCTTCACCTCATTCAGACGCTAAATAACCTAAGATGTTGATACAGCGTCGTAAAATAATCTACTAAAATCATTAAATATTTTATGCAAGAAGTATTGTACCATTCATACTACTATATTACAAAAAAAATAGCACAAATAATGATATAAAAGACTAATCGATTTTTAATAGTAGACCAGCAGTTCAGCTAATATTGCAAAGCTAAATAAATAAATAAATGAATAAATAAATAAATAAATAAATAAATAAATAAATAAATACATAAATAAATAAATTTGATTCAATAAACGAATTTTGCTTATAAATAGAAGCAGAGTACAGATATCGCATTCTTGATTTATTCGGAGCTAAATAATCCAGCCAATAACAGATTTGTGCCAATATCTCAATTTGTTTTTCAAATTGTCGGTTGGTCTATTATTACATATCTCCATCCAATGATTTGAAATAAGCAACACAACATAGGCCTAATTTACTCCAAATGAAAGACAGTATTATCTTTCTGACTTTTTGTTTTCGCCATCATCATCATCATCATCATCATCATCATCATCATCATCATCATCAAACATAAGATTATTTAGGGCCAAATTAAAGTAGTATCTAATTACTCACGCCTTCTATTTTGTAGGTGAATTCATGACATTCAACAACGCTTCATGAAATTGATACTGAAACTTTGTGTTATACTAGTAGAATATATTGTAAACCTCTTCTGTATATACTGTATTTCAACTAGACTGTGACTATAAATTAAGACTTTATAGTAGTATTAAGTTTTTTTGATTTGTTCCATATTCTAGCTATGAAGCAATATACGAATACCATGGAATGTTAATAAATACAATACATTACAATCAACATCGTCAGTGTTTCAACACTTTCTAGAGTCGACCGCTTCTACAATGCTTCTCCAGTAATTATTTATTACCATGTTTTTTTTCATTTATTACTCCATCACTCTCAAGTTCTCCTCTACAGTATCAAGACTTCTTTGGTGGTCGCTCAATCCTCCTTCTGTTATCTACTTTAGTGAATGTAAGCTTTCTACAATGAGACTGTTCATCTGTTTTATAATACACTTAAATGTCCTAGCAGTCTAATCTTAAATCCTTTAATAATTACTCTCATTTTGTTCGACTCCTTGGACATAAAATATAATTCATAGCAGTTCTCCATATGCCGCCTTCATTCATATTCTTTTTAGTACTTCACTTTTAAAATACCCAACTTGTTTATTTTTATTTTTTTATATTTTTTTGTCATAGACCATGACGTCTTAACGTGAAATAGCTTTGTGAATCTTATAGTGTATTTCGCATATGGTACATCATCACATTAAACCCGTACTCATTTCAAGAACACAAATCATTTTTACTTAAATGACTGTTGGGAGTTCTGCGGAATGATTCATTCATTTAGTGTTCTGCCCAAGGGCAGGTCTTTCACTGCAAACTCAGCTTTCTCCAATCTTTCCTATTTTCTGCCTTCCTCTTTGTTTCCTCATATGATCCATAAATCTTAATGTTGTCTATCATCTGATATATTCTTCTATCCCGAACTCTTTTCCCGTTCAGCATTCTTCCAGTGCATCCTTCAGTAGGCAGTTTCTTCTCAGCCAGTGACCCAACCAATTCCTTTTTCTCTTCCTGATGCGGAATGACTTATATATATATATATATATATATGAATATGAAAAGCCTGAAATCCCATTAGGACAACGGCCTCCTACAGGAGTGCACGGAGAGCTGAAGGTCTACTACACCTGGGGAGCCAGTTCAAGAGAGCTTACACTATACTTACAAACTAAACACATAAACTATACCAACTAAACACGAAAAACTATACAGACTAAACACATAAATTATACAAACTAAAACCCACAAAAAAACTATACAAACTGAACACATAAATTATAGTCTGAGCATACAACAAATTTTACAATTATACAGTCTTGACTCACACACAAAGTAAACACATAAAAACCTATACAAATTGAACACATAAATTATAGTCTTAACACAGAAGAGCTATACAATCTGCACACAAAAATTATATAGTCTCAACACATAGACTATCTAATCTAAACACACAAAAACCATACAATTAAACACAAAAATATACTAACTAAATACATGAACTATACCAACTAAACACGGACTCAAACTATCCAAACTAACAAACACAAAAAAAGAACTATGTATAAACAGAATTATATATATATATATATATCATGTACACCATATACACATTTGAAAAGTAATTATTATCCACATCTCGCGGCGTCAGTCATTTCCGTATTTCTGGACTGCAGCAGAGTTAGATTTTGAAGTATAGAATGTTTGTCTTTATTGTTGTACAGGGACATCACTTAATTTTTACTTTCATTTTTAATATTAACCTGTCTATACATTTAGAGAACCGGAAACACCGCTTGCTCCAAGAATGGAGTTCGATGATACTGGCGTAAAACACAAATCACTCTACTAGGTATAGGAAGGAAGAAAAGTAGTTCATCCATTTACGTAAACTAGGAAATATCGCGATTTTGAATTTGATAATTTTCATTAGGTTTTTCTTTAATGAAAGTTCAGTACTGTATTAAGAATAAGTGTTTTTACTCACGAAGTGAGTTATCCATGCGAACGTATTCATTATGCAGTGTATATTATACTGTCTACAGCACATTAGCGTACAATATAGAGAAAGAAGTTAAATTGAAAAATAATCATAATATGAATATTTAAACACAATTTTGAAAATGGTGGCCGTTCATTTCGATACAGGCTTCAGTTCTTTTGTGCATATTATCGCACTATAGACTATTGCATCTAATTCCAATTGTCAGTTTCGTCCTTCGTACTAGTAACTCATGTTGAAATAATTCTGTACCTACTCTACGTACTGTAAATTCAATCTTCACTTCTGCCCGACCCGAAAATATAAAATTACTCAGACATGCTATCTACTGTCCGTCCAAGTGGTTATGCCGCAGGATTGTAGAAAGGGAGGAAATCACGTGACAGTTAATTACTTAACGAGGCCCTTTTATTTAAGTTAAATTAAACAGCTGTATAATATTACGTAAACTTCCAATTCCTAAGAGAAATTAATGTTTTCAGAAAAGAGCTAAGACAGCCCAGCTATTACACAGGGGCGAGCAGAAGCAGGTGGGGGAAATCGGGATGCGACGTAGGCAAACGGACAGTACCTGTTCGAAAATATGATTCAATATTGAAAGCTCTTTCGTCACTGGAAAACGTGAACATATTTCTGGAACATACTATACTCAGTAACTCAGTACTTCTTACTATCTGCGGTCTTGGTTCTGTGTGGAGTTGGAACTTCCTTAGTAGAAGGGGTGGGAGTGAAGTACATTCAAAAACTCAGGTACAATAAAAATTGAAGTAAAAATAAAATGATGTCCCTATATTTCACATGCAAAGAAAGGCAGCCCATATGTAAGTACACAAGTCGCCTGGAATCTGAAAGCATAGCGATTAGCGGCCGTTAGCTTCGTCTGTAAAACAGAGAGTGCGCATGCGCGAGCATATACTACAGTACTGCCACATTCTAGTACATACCTCCACAGACAGCGCTCAACGAGCGCGCGCGCTCCTTCGGAGCGGGAGAGCTGTGTTTACCGCTCGCCGAAACAGAGAGGAAGATATGTCAGAATGACATAGACTTGCTATAGGTAGAGGAGAGGGAAACGACCACTCAGCTATCTAGTGGAGTGCAGTGTGTATTCTCAGTAACTGTTTCACGTTGCTTACCTACTGCTACAGTACAGTATGGAGGAATCTAAAAGACGGAACATAACATTTAACATTTAACGATTTACAGCTCGAACTTATTGATCTTCAATGTGACCTAAGGGCTAAAGATCGTTTGTATAATACTACTAGCCTGGTTGAGTTTTACAAGACTAAACATTAGCAATAATATCCACAACTACACAGGCTGGATGTGAAAATGATTGCTATGTTTGGCTCAACATTTATATTTGTTTTCTACAATCAACTTTAATAAAGACAGACATCGAACATCTGTAACTGATGTTTCATTAAGATCAGTAGGCTACTGTTCCTTTCAGCTGCCAACAGCATAAAACCTCGTTTTGATGTACTGATAAATAAAAATATAACAAAATGATATTGTACATTTAAGTAGCTATAAAATTTCTATTATGTCTGTAAAATAAATATTTCTTTATTAATTAATAATAGTGCAAGATAGTTTTGCAAACACTGAACGGGAATTCATTTCATAAACACTTGTAATAGTACTTCCTTTTGTGTATATTTTGTACGAGATCACCCCTTCTTCCAGTCCACCCTTATACAGAGCGCAGCTAATATCTGCATTCCGCTCATGGGCTGAGAGTCTGCTCGGAGAGCGCAAATCTTGTGCAGGCCTGGTCTAGTAGATACAGTCACGAAGCTCAATACTTACTAAATATGCAAACATAGACAGTTTAAATATGCATCCATAGGTAGTTGCTAACCACCAGGATCGCTACTATCGCCTCATCACAGACCCTTTCCGCAGCAGACGATAAAATGTATTGTACTTTCGATATCGTATTCTTTTGAAAAAATTAACACCTTCTTTCCACTATTGAAATGTGAATACATAAGGTTTAGTATATAATATATTTTATAAACTCACCTTCCTGGATTTTTCGCAAGAAGGATAAATCTGACCTCCTTTTCTTACAATATTTATAGTATCACAAACGTCTCCTTATCCCATATTATTATTCAAATTATTGTATTTTAGCCATTTACAGTTATTACAACAGATAACGAACATTTCACAGTTTACACAACTTTTCATAACAAAGCGAAATACGGCACAGTCAATGCCTTTTCGATCTAGACCAGGCCGTAATGTATGTTCTGGTTTTCTATTTCAGTGTATGGAGCTCAGTGAAATATTATATTATAACTTTATTGCGTATCATTACTAAGTTTTATTTAGTGTAATGTGTCCATAAGTTCCGTTTACTTCTTGTTGCATAATATGTTACAGAAATAATTACAAAACTGTGTTATTTTAATGTGAAGAGAATTTTACGCGTTAACATAATCTGTTCGCATCAACATTTTAAGTTTAGAATGGAAGCTATTTTGAGGTTCAATAAAAACGAATTTATATTGTGATTTTAATTTGGCACATCTACCTTCCTTAATTGTAGACAGAAAATTTACCATACCACTCCTATGAAATTAGTGTACGTACGATCGTGTTACTTCGTCTCTTAAGTAGTAGATAAATGCAATCATTCATTACTCAATTGTAATATTAAAATACAGACAAATAGAATGTGACGGGTGTCATACATGACATTATGTTCAATTATAATGTATAATTGCGAATAGCCTATAGGAACATAAGTTAAATATAGTAAACATAACCTATACTTTCCATATGACATAAAATACATATGTAGTGGCAGGGCATTGGAGACCACTAAAATTAGACAGAAATGGGCAACTGGTACAGTAAACCTAACCTATAATTTCAATATATCTAAATATTCGTGCGGTGCAACTGAAAATTATTGAATCGTGCATAAATGAATGTACAAGAATTTCGCAATATTTAATCGAAATAAAGGCAGGTATTACACATATGAACAACGTAATTTTCACACCAAAAATAATATTACACCTTAACTCGCAAGGAATTATGTCTGAAGTGTCTCATAATCATTGTTTTAAATTTTATTAATGCAATTACACTACATTTTAGAGAAATATATGTTACTCTTTATCCATTCCAATTAATTTATATGGTTGAAACGCCGCCCTTCGTGATCGGGTTAAGCGAGTCACATGGTCTGCCTTACGGCCTGTATTAGATCACGATGGCAGTGACACAGTCTATTGTTCCTAGTACTCACAGCGCTCCAAGCGGCTAGCAACTATCGTGAGAAATACAAAAAATCACCCCAAGCTTCGTGACTGTATAATGTGGTACTGCTTCTACCGTTGCTTCTACCCACCGCGTGATGTCACTCATGCTTGCAGATCCCAGGCGGGAAGTGTAACATAATGTCTCTGAACTAATATTTGTTTTGTAGATTATATTTCCACATGACATAATTTCCAGTGAAATTTTTCTCTTTTTTTTTTTTTTTGGTACCTATATGGTTACCAGCAAATCCTTAAGTATTGTATTCAACTTCGTGTGACTAGAAGATTTAAATTATGACATGTTAAAAAACAGCTCAATAAACTGCACAGCTCCACTGAGAACGTTAGCACACAATGAAACTGCTTCTCTACCTTGCATATTGCTGTAATGTTGTTACAAAAGTCATCCATCCACACTTGTGAATATGCTTTTGAGTTGTTATGTGAACAGAATATAGTTTACACAGAGGACAGTTACTGCAATAGGGGCAGCGTGATCTATGTGAGTAGCTGCACTCAACTTGAAAACTATGCCTTGGTACGAACTTCCTAGCCATAGTTATGATATTGTAGTTCGTATAAAACGAAATCTTAGTAATAATGGTTAGTTTATATGACCTCACGTGGGTTATGGGCCCCTGACAGCAGATCTTATTCCTCTATAGAACACTGACCGAAACCAGATACGACATCTAGACCAGGAAGTAACGGCCGGGCGATTGCAGGGAACATGATACGCTGAACGTAACCACATACGCGAAGACGACATATCACAAGGTTCCATTACAATCAGGGCCGTCTTCAGAGCATTATAGGACCCCGTGCAAAGCAGTGCACTAGACCCTGTCTACACAACCACTCACAGAAGTAAATTATCTGTACAATATACTTGCATTACTTATGCATGTATGTATGTATGTATGTATGTATGTATGTATGTATGTATGTATGTATGTATGTATGTATGTATGTATGTATGTATGTATGTATGTATGTATGTATGTATGTATGTATGTATGTATGTATGTATGTATGTATGTATGTATGTATGTGTGTGTATGTATGTATGTATGTACCTGTATGTATGTATGTATGTACCGGTATGTATGTATGTATGTATGTATGTATGTATGTATGTATGTATTCACACTGCAAATGGATTAATACCCTGTGGCAGTGGTAACTAATTACACTCAATAATGACAATTAATAATAAATTATCTGTAATACACTTGCATTACTTATGTGTGTATGTGTATATGTATGTATGTATGTATGTATGTATGTATGTATGTATGTATGTATGTATGCACACTGCAAATGGATTAATACCCGGTGGCAGTGGTAACTAATTACACTCAATAATGACAATTAATAATAAACACAAAAAATTATAAATACAATTAATAATAAATTTATAATAGTAACACCATAGTCTAGTATATACAGTCACGAAGCTCAATACGTAGTAAATATGCATCCATAGATAGTTGCTAACCACTAGGATCGCTAATATCGCCTCATTACAGACAATGCGAAATAGTACCGGCACAGTCTATTGTTCCTAGCACCCTCACAACTCAAGTTTCGTGACTGTATATACTAGACTGTGGTAATAATAATAATAATAATAATAATAATAATAATAATAAATACTAATAACTACTACTACTACTACTACTACTACTACTACTACTAATAATAATAATAATAATAATAATAATAATAATAATAATATACCTAATGGTTTATATATTTGAATTTAATAGAAAATAAGTAAAATAATTCTATTTATATATTGCATGCGATTTCATTTACTGCCTAAAACTAATTCCAATACAAAGACCTATTTATGTCGGATCTTATGGAACCGTGATTCACAGTCAATTTCTTCTGCTAGTTCTGCCGAAATATGCAGAAATATGCACTGTGAAACTTCTCATACCGGATTTAGAAGAACGTAAAACATACTTCAGTCCCACTTTGCATATGATATGTGAGAGCAAACAAAACATGCATTTGCATATACAACTTATTCTATGTTTAGTTATAATGATGAATGATGTTGATTAATAATTGTCCTGTTTTTTGCAAGCTTCGAACTCACACCTGTGGCTTCTGAAAAGACATTATTATCGATAGAACGTGGCGGAGGATATCTTACAGTGCTGAATGAACCTACCCTAAGCGTGATTAATACAGGGTTGTTTCCGACCTCTGATAACGAATTTAAATGACATCATGTGCGTCAGGAATCACACAACAGCTGAACTGTGGCACGAGGTGACAGACCAGCAGTGAGTGATCTCATTGTCAGAATGCACGGCGACACACAGCAGAAATTCTCAAGAAAATCGGGCCTTTTTGCGAAGGGCACATTACGACCCTTTCCAATTCCAAGTACAGTTAAGTGAAAGTAAAAGAAGCCTGCAATAAACGAGGTTTCGTTATTTCCAAGAAAGGCATCTTCTGTGTACTTAATAAGATTGGTAAAGCTCGAATGGAATTAATTGTAGCGTATCGTGGGGTGCGGTGACCTGTGACGGGGGGTGGTTTTGCTTGCTTTTTCCACTCTGGAATTAATCCCATCCGAGCTTTGCCAGTCTTATTAGGTACACACAAGATGCCTTTCTTGGAAATAACGAAACCACGTTTTTTTTGCAGGCTCCTATGATTTTCACGTAACTGTACAAGGCATCGGAAAGGGTTGTTATGTACCCCTCCCAAAAGGCTCGATTTTCTTGGGCATTGCTACTGTGATACACCGTGCACTCTGATTATGAAATCACTCATTATTGGCCTGTCACCTTTTGTCACAATTCAACTGTCGCACATGAAATTCGTTATCAGAGATCGGAAACAACCCTCTGTATATTAATCACAGACAGTTCTCTACCCACATAATAATATCAGTGCTCATTTTCAGTGAAGGACCAATTCTATTAGAGCCACCATAAATGAAGCATAAACTATTATTATTATTATTATTATTATTATTGTTACTACTACTACTACTACTACTACTACTACTACTTATGCATTATTGTATTAATTGAAGATCTGGTTGAGTGTAAGAGAAGGCCTTAAGAACTTATCTCCGCCAGGTAAAATTATTATTATTATTATTATTATTATTATTATTATTATTATTATTATTATTATTATTATTATTATTATTATTATTATTATCCGTATAGGTCAGTTTCTATCTGATGCTTTTCCAATTCACTGCGGGTTAAAGCAGGGAGATGCACTGTCACCTTTACTTTTTAACTTCGCTCTAGAATATGCCATTAGGAAAGTTCAGGATAACAGGCAGGGTTTGGAATTGAACGGGTTACATCAGCTTCTTGTATATGCAGATGACGTGAATATGTTAGGAGGAAATACACAAACGATTAGGAAAAACACGGAAATTTTACTTGAAGCAAGTAAAGCGATCGGTTTGGAGTAAATCCCGAAAAGACAAAGTATATGATTATGTCTCGTGATCAGAATATTGTACGAAATGGAAATATAAAAATTGGAGATTTATCCTTCGAAGAGGTAGAAAAATTCAAATACCTTGGAGCAACAGTAACAAATATAAATGACACTCGGGAGGAAATTAAACGCAGAATAAATATGGGAAATGCGTGTTATTATTCGGTTGAGAAGCTCTTATCATCCAGTTTGCTGTCCAAAAATCTGAAAGTTAGAATTTATAAAACACTTATATTACCGGTTCTTCTGTATGGTTGTGAAACTTGGACTCTCACTCTGAGAGAGGAACATAGGTTAAAGGTGTTTGAGAATAAGGTTCTTAGGAAAATATTTGGGGCTAAGCGGGATGAAGTTACAGGAGAATGGAGAAAGTTACACAACACGGAACTGCACGCATTGTATTCTTCACCTAACATAATTAGGAACATTAAATCTAGACGTTTGAGATGGGCAGGGCATGTAGCACGTATGGGCGAATCCAGAAATGCATATAGAGTGTTAGTTGGGAGACCGGAGGGAAAAAGACCTTTAGGGAGGCCGAGACGTAGATGGGAGGATAATATTAAAATGGATTTGAGGTAGGTGGGGAGTGATGATAGAGACTGGATTAATCTTGCTCAGGATAGGGACCGATGGCGGGCTTATGTGAGGGCGGCAATGAACCTTCGGGTTCCTTAAAAGCCATTTGTAAGTAAGTATTATTATTATTATTATTATTATTATTATTATTATCATCATCATCATCATAATCATCATCCCATTCTCCTAAATTCAGACCACTCGTCCTGCCAGTGGTTTTCCCGTGGCTTCCCTAAGGCATTAAGACAAATGTTGGGATGAACCCTAATAGATATTTGGCCACTGCGTTCACTTATCTTCGGGTGTTAATGAAGACTTGGTTTAGGCTGTGCTTCTTTCCTTCCCCGCTTCGGCGCCTGCACGATTGTGAGGAAGGCTGCTGGTAGTGCTGTGTATAGTTTTGCTTGACTGGAAATTCCCACCTTATTGTTTGCTATTGTTGCGATCAGTTTTCAGCTGTTCCTGCTATAAAATTTTAAGTGGGGGTAACATCGAAGTGAGACAAACAGTCTGTAAGGTAGGAACTCACACAAATGTTAGAAAAATGCAAGAATCCTTGCAAGGAGGCGTACTCGTGTATCCTTTATTTTATTTTTCCTCTCCTCCCTCATTTATTAACGATTGAAAATTCTAGCTGAGTGGCAAAGTTATAGCCATTAGGACCAATAATAATGTGGGTCTGCAACTGGTCGAAGGCCCTACACCAGCGATGTCATCCCGGCCTATTACGTGCTGTTCTTCATTTTCATTTCAGCGACAGCACGCGTTCAAACCTTGCCTCCCCTGATATCCCTCTTCCATCTGCTGTCTTACATTAGGCGTGATAGGGGAATACAAATTTAATACAGTGCATCGCTCAATCTAATGCTAAAGAGTAAAAGACATTAAAGGCATCATCACAATATCCTGAATTACTTTAACTTTTTACTTTAAATAAATAATAAAATTAAACATTGTGTCAAAATAATATTATGTGTTCGGCAGTACGTATAGATGCAAACAGTTTTTTTTTCATAAAACTTAAGAAATCTAGGCTAAGGAGTCAACTGATAGACAATCATTTATGTCCAGTTTTAAAGATTGCAACTACTAAAGGAGTATTACCTGATGTAGAGAATGTTATAAATAAATGTCAAATGTCTGCAGCAAGTCCTTCAATGAGAAAAATGAACTCTTGTAATTAAAAAAAAAGTTTCGGCATTATAAGTACACATTGCAATTGCAACAAATCAGCAATGAAATAAAAACTTAGAAAATAATTACCTTTTTTTTGTTTTTCAGTTTGTATATATATTTACGTAGTAGCATTTGTTTCTTTCTTCCAAGTGACACAATACTCGTATAATTGAAGTACAGTATATATTGTTTTCTCTTAGAAAAAGTTAAGTACTGTTAATTTATAAATAAACAGTCATAAATCATAATTATATTTCACAAATATTTCAGTTATCAGAAATATCCATGTCTTATTTCTTTCTCTTTTGTAGAAGTTGTTATATAAATTAATTACAATTTATTTACTGCTGCTGATCATATTGTGCATGACGTATCTCAGGCACTTATAAATTTTTTCGTTTGTATGATTGTGATTTCTCCTGTAACTGCAACCCCTTGCTTACTATGACACTTTCTACACCTCTGCCTGAACGCTGTGTAGTAGTACAGTCACATGCAATCTTTTACAGAGGTGCATACAGCATTCCCGGAACATCAAAATCATAAGTTGCCATGCTGATTTCATGACACCACTGTCGTACATAACCGTACTACCTATTACTACTTATTTATTACTTAATAACAATAACTAATTAATTTATCTTATTTAGTTTTCCAAATTTATTTAGGAACTATTAGAAACATGCTCTACTACTTATTTTAACTGTATTTCTGTCTACGAATGTTGTTGATTATTTCACTGTCCATGGTCTACATCAGTCATGGGCAGAAAAGGGGAAGCATAGAGGGCAAATGAAGATCCCCCAACCTACTCACGAGCCGTGGTGTGTCTCTTACGAGACGTTCTCATATATTCGGTCTCGCAATGGCGGAATATGTTAACTGTACAGCTGTGCACAAAAGGGCTAAACTAATACGTATTTATTAGGCAAATTATGTATTGTAAAGTATTATGCGTAAGAACACCATAAAGATGAACATGAATGTACTCGTATTATGAATTTTATTCTGAATTTTCCATCATTGAATGGGCAACAATTTTGGTAATTCTAGGTTGAATAGTAGAAAAGTTTATACGTAAACAGGAATTTAAATTCCTGTCTGTAAGTCAAGAACGAAATACAAATTTTGTCATATTCATATGAGAAAATAGCATCTCGTACATATAATTATGTAGAACCAAAAATAGCTACAAATTTAGCTCCAAATGAATGTAATTTAGGCTATTGTGAGGATTTTATGTGTTTGTAAAGTTCTTTTTCTCTGAGAGATGAACACAGATCATGCAATTGAGAATCACATTTCAGGTCTATCAGTTCCATTTGAAAGTCTGGGTCAGCAAGTTTAACATTAATGTTAAATGGATTACGAAACATGTGTTCATAGGCAAGATCCCTTATCCTCCTAGAGACACTGCGTCTTGACAGGGAAATGCGTTCAAACATTTAAGTTTTTTCAGGACACACAGTATCTGATGCCTTAATTAATCATTTTTAAAACAAATTCACCTTCAGAAAAACATTTTGAGCTATCTAATATGCAATGTCATAGCTTGCGTCTAATGCAGAATTGAAATTTGATTTTTCTTCCAATTCTATATTAAAATCTTTTACCAGATTCATATATTTTCTTTTCTTGTCATCATCTGAAATATAAAATAAGTCTGTCTATAAAATGTACATATCTTTCAAAACCAATAATTCTGCATGAGTTTTGTAGTGCCTTCGTGCGTTGTGCGCTTTTATAGTGTAGTTGAAACTGTTTTTTACAATACATACAACGCATTTTATCAACAGTAATCTCACTAGACGTTTTGATTTTATCGATAAATCTGCGAGTGGAATACGAGCAGATTTATCTAGAGAAAATCAAAACTCGAGTGGGATTTAATTGACTATTACACGATTAGAAGAAAGTATACAAAGATTAGAAGTAACGAAGTACTCCAATACAATAAAATATTAATTGACTTACGAAAATACAACTGTCTTCAAATGTATTATTGTACCATCTCAACATTACAAATATTACACTAGATGCATGCTAGATGACAGTAGTGAGTTACAGTTGCATTCCACTTCAATTATCCGAATCCCATTAATCAACGTCACTTGACAGATGATTTTCAATAAATCTTAATATTAAACAATCTCTGATACGTGACTATCCATAATATCATATAGCAGAAGCTATAACATAACCTAACTAATATACACAAGTGTTAGAAAAGTTTTAATTAACGACGATGACATAAAAAATAAACATGAATAATTTTTGAAAGGAATAATTATTGAATGTACAATTTTCAAATTTGAATGTGGTTGGTGGTTCAATTGATGTTATATTGGACGTGTGCGTAATAGAAGTGGAACTTGTTGATTTAGGCCTACATGGTGTATTCAACTTATTCAGGATTTCCGAATGGTGCTCTTCATTTATTTGTAAATAGGATTTCAGAAGATGCATAGGTATGATCAGTGATCTTTATTAATTCTTGTTCTTGAATGCCAATGCGAGTCATATTTGAAACTGCTGTGCATTGACTGGGGTGGTTTGTAATTATATATATATATATATATATATATATATATATATATATATATATATATTGACGTCCAGACCAGCGCAGTTTCAAATGTTGGCAAACAAAGAAACAAATGCTAGGGACCCGATAAAATTAAACAAATGCTAGGGACGCGATAAAATTGTGCGATAAGCAGCCATGATTGGTTGAAATACGTCCTTTCGTACCGTTTTATTGGTCAAAAGTAGTAGGGGAAACTGTCCTAAAATGACATACTCAGGTAAAATGGCATACCTTAGGTTTCTCAATACTTGTGCACGAGACAGAATTCCTTTGAACTGGGTTATGTTCATATATTGGTTACAGAGAACCTCCATAAATTGCGTTGATTTTTCGTGAAAAATCTTACTTGTGTGCTTAAATCAGTGAAAATCTTGTTGTCGAACTTTGGAGTGACATTGCTTTGGTGGCATTTTACATAGACTTAAAGAAATCAAACACATTTTTTTATACATGAGGCATGTAACTACTTTCGTTCTGATTATTTTTGACGTATTTTGTAACCTTCAAATCCATGTGAGCGTTGCCTGTACCTACATATGTTGAAAGCTATCAGTCAGGGTAAAATGACATACCATCTATGAGGATAAAATGACACACTATGTCATTTTACCCGAATTGAAAGTTTATGCGGTTTTAGGTGAAAAACACATCCATCCTACATGAACTTGGAAAGTTGATGAATCGGCACTATTCCTAGCTGTTCAGACACCAAATAAAATCCTTCCAGCTCGAGGAAAAAAGCAAGTAGGGACTATAAAATGCACCAAGCGAGGTCAACAAGCAACAGTGTTGTCATATGAGCTCTCCTGGAAATTTTGTTCTGCCTGCTTTGATATTTGGAATGAGGAAGAGAAAACAATAACTTTTTTGATGAAGTTTCATATGGAACATTAGGACTAGTGAATGAACTGGGATGGATGACCGTGGAGTTGTTTACACAATGGCTGAAGTGCTGAATATGCCAACATATTCAAAAACAAAGTACTTCTTCTGGTTGATGCTCATTTGAACCACAAACATATTGATATGTTGACATATGCCAGAGATAATGGTTTTATCCTCTCCACACATCACGCATCAACTTCACCTCTTAGATGAGAAATTATTTGGGTCTCTCAAATCGTATCAGAACCAGGAAGACTCCAAATAGTTGAGGATTTATCTTAGGAGAGCTGAGTGACCCTATACCAGATTGGTAGTTTATTTTCATTGGGCTACAGGAAAGCAGCCACCAGCCACAATGCTATTATTTGATTTGCACAAACAAGAATTTGGCCTTTGAATCAATCCTCATACATTTCCTGATCATGTTTTAGTGCTGCAGGAATAACTGAATGGCTTATCATAAGAAGAAAGCCCAAAACCGGAAACTGCAAATGCCGAAGACAATGCCCAACTGGAAGTACCTGCACTAATTCCTATAACTGCAGCTGGATCAGCTACACTAGTTAGTATCTTCAACAGCTGAATCATGTTCTTTGTGATGTTCTGTAAATTATCTGCTGTAAATCTTTAAATGAAACTACATCAAGCTTATTCGTGAGACCATATTACGTATTTCGACTTCCGTTTTTTCACAAATTGGGCATATCTATAGGAAAAGAGGCACAACGAGCACAAACTTTTACTAGCAGCCCAGACGAGGGGGAGTTATAAAGTTTTAATTATCACCTCGAAAAAATGAAGCTGCGACCATGAAACTTGGTGATGGTGTTAGTCCTTTTCTACATATTCGCCCTTCAACGCGACACATTTTTCCCAACGATGGATGACTTGACGGAGGCCTTGGTTGTAGAAGTCTGCATTTTGGCTGTTCAGGAAACGTTCCACCTCAAAAATCACCTCGTCGTCATTCTGGAAATGCCTGCCACGCAATGGTTTCTTCATCCCAGGAAAGAGGAAGAAGCCACTGGGTGCCATATCAGGAGAATACGGGGGATGAGGCAAAATTTGATAGCCTAAAGAAGCAGCATGTGTGACTGGCGAAGACCCAACCATCATCGAGCAAGGTGATGCTGAGTTTTTTTTGGGACATCCAAGGTGTGGTGCTGACAGATTATGCTCAGAAGGGGGCAAACCATCACAGGATCATACTACCGAAATCTCCTGACGAGGTTACGGGAGGCTATCAAGACGAAGCGTCGCGGGAAGCTGTCCAAGGGGGTCCTTTTGCTTCATGACAACGCCCCAGCTCATTCTGCACAGGACACAGTCCTGTTCTTGTCACCAAGTGAAGAAAAGACTTCCTTTGGATCAAGAAGTGGACAGTGATGATCTGGAATGCAACTCAGATGACGATGATGATATGTCATACCTTTATTGAAATGACTTATTCTGTCATTCAAGACAAAAAGAGACTTGGTTCAATTGTACTAAGTGCAAGGAGTCTTGGCTCAATTGCACTAAGTACAATTTGCGTGCACAGCGAGTCTGCTAGTCTCTCCAAGAGAGCAAAGTTATTTTCATGTCATATATTCAAGTAAAAGTATTCGATATCTCACTTTGAGATGAGTATGTCATTTTACCCGAGTACTGTCGATAAAATGACATAGTGATACAATTTTTTTAAAAGCTGTATAGGGGACACCTAATGTAAAATATCCTGCTTTTAACTGTGCCATAGTAAAAGTAATATAGTTTAATATCTGTATCTGTAAAAAAATCTTTTATTTATGCAGAAACACACCACCAACAGCAGTTTTTTCTTATGGTATGTCATTTTAGGACAGGTTCCCCTATGACGTAGTAAGAGTGTAATAGTCATCTTTAAATATCATGAAATAAGTATTTTCCCATTCGTTTCGAAACATTCGAAGCTTTCTTTTAGCAAAAAAGTCCATTCAGAACCCATACAATCGTACAGTACACCACTGAATGTATTACAGTCTACAGATGTTTAGAAGTAGACAAACTGCGTTCAGAGTTCCGTAACCGAGGAGTGGGGAATACCTGTCATGCTCCTTTTGGCCCTGAGTGCCACGAATGCCTTGGCTGGTCTACATATTCGACGAGTAGGCCTATATGAACTCACATTATTATTTCAAATATTTGTATGTACCAATTTAATCTCACTTTTGTCACATAAAGCAATATTTTGAAGAATGGCAACTCTTATGTGTTAACAAATAAAATAATGTAACTCTTGTTCACATCCTCTCTTAAACTTGTTGACTAAACAAACAACAAGGGAATCAGACAAGATACAAGTTGTCAGCAGTAGGACGGAAGCTTGTGTCTTCCTTGTGCGATATCGTGCTATACGAGTTCCATGACTTCCTGAATGCTCGATATCGCTACTACTTCCTCGTGATGATAGTGTATGACGCCAGAAATGCGGACAACAGGAGCCAGAAAGCGTCAACGCGTAATGACTGAACGAAACGAAATGTTGGCAAACATTATACAAAATATATGTATAATACAAATATAATAAGATATGCGTGTGGGTGTATGTGTATACACATCGTATTCTCACAAGACAGGTCTTAACTTCAAATCCAGCATTCTCCAGTCTTTCCTATTTTCCGCCTTCCTCTTAGTCTCCGCATATGTTAAATTAAATTATGTTTATTTAACGACGCTGACAACTGCCGAGGTTATATCAGTGTCACAGGTGTGTCGAAATTTTGTCCCTCAGGAGTTCTTTTACATGTAGTAAATCTACTGACATGAGCCAGTCGCATTTAAGCACACTTAAATTCCATCGACCTGAACCGGGATTAAACCCGCAACCTCAGGCACAGAAGGCCAGCACTCTACGTACGTACTGAGCCACACAGGTCGACCCGTATATGTTCCATATATATATAATAAATATTAATGTCGTAAATCAGCTGATATCTTCTTCTGTTCCGAACTCTTCTCCCGTTCACCATTCCTTCCAGTAGGCAGTTTCTTCTCATTCAGTGACCCAGCCAATTCATTTTCCTTTTCCTGATCAGTTTCGACATCATTCTTTCTTCACCCATTCTTTCTAACACAGCTTCATTTCTTATTCCGTCTATCCAATTCACACGCTTCACTTTTCTCCATACCCATATTTCAAATAATTCTAGTCGTTTCTCTTCACTTCGTCGTAATGTCCATGTTTCTGCTCCATACAATGCCACACTTCACAGAAAGTACTTCACTAGTCTCTTCCTTAGTTCTTTTTGCACAGGTCCGCAGAAGATGCTCTGTTTTCTATTAAAAGCTTCCTTTACCTTTGCTATTTTCCTTTTTACTTCCTGACAGCAGCTCATGTTACTGTTTATAGTAAACCCCAAGTATTAAAAGCCGTCTACTTGATGTAATGTCTCGTTTAGAATTCACACGTTTACCTTCTTTAGTTTCCTTCCGATAAACATGATCTTCGTCTTATATGCATTTATATTTTATCCCATACCTGGTCATAGCTGTCATGTACAGTATCTCCAGTAGCAAATCCCTTAGTATCGTCTCCTCTTCTGCTAACAACGCCATATCATCAGAAAATCGTGCACTTCATTCTTCTTCCTCCTACTATGACCCCTCCATGTTCTGAAAACTGTTCTTCATTAAATCCTCCAAGTAGATGTTGAACAGGGTAGGTGATAAAGGGCATCCTTGTTGTACTCCTCTCCCTATTTCACTTCTTTCTGATATTTATTGTACTATCCTGACTTTGACTCGTTGTTTCATATAACTTAAAGTTTAGAGAACAGTCTCCTCTCTTTCCAATCCACATCTATTTTCTTCAGGATTTTCATCAGTTTATTCCAATCCCCTCTGTAAAATGCATTTTCTAGGTACACAAGTAAAATACACTATACACTTCTTTAATCTTCTCTAGAAATCTTTTGTGAATCGTTCGCAGCAGTCCAATTGCATCTCTCGTGCTTTTTCTCTTCCCGCACACCGGCGACTCTGATATAACCTCGGCAGTTGCGAGCGTCGTTAAATAAAACACAATTTATTATTATTATTATTATTATTATTATTATTATTATTATTATTATTATTATTATTATTATTATCTAATTAGACTAACAGCTTAATTAGACTAACAAGGGAAGGGTTTCGGCTCGAACAGGAACTTCGTATCCGAAATTTGTATACAGGCCCATCTTTAAATCTCTGTAAAGCTCCCAAAAGCATTCGTTTGTGTAATGTCTAGTTTGTCTGTTAGAGCACTGTACAAGTTGAGGGGTGGGGAGAGCACTGCACAAGTTAAGGGGATGGGACACCTTACCCGTAAGCCTAGCCTAGCCTAGAAGCTAGTGCGAGTGGTAAAATGTCTAAAGCCCATTTAAGAACATTTTTCTCCAACGTTCTGTCTCAAAATATTGCAGCTAATCAAAAGTATATACTGTTGTGTGAGTCATTGAATGCGCACAAAGACGCAACCTTAATAAATGAATCATTCCAAGGCTAGGACATGGAATGTATGATCATTCCACCTAAAAAAAAACTAAATATATCCAGCCTCTGAATATCTATTTCCTTAGACAATACAAAATATATGCTCGGAGGATAACAGATTACAGAAAGACTCTTGCTGAGAATCCAGAACTTAACTTGGGAAATCGAATGTTTATAATGAAAATGCACTCTGTTGTTCATAACCAGTTGTCTGCTCCAGTAAACCGCCCTATGCTTCAATATTCCTGGCAGTCCGCTGGTTACGTGAATCATGAACAAGCCTCGGACTTCAAAAATGTAATTCAGGTGGCATTTCATTTTTCAGAACTGGAGTGTGGTTCAGAAGATTGTTCAGGTGTTGTTTCTGCTTGTTGTGCTTATTGCTCTGCTCCAAGCTGTTTCATGCATTTTATAGAGAATCCTCGTGCACATTTTTAAAGAAGTGTATTGACCAATATCAACCAAACGGAGAGTTACACAAATGAATCCTTTTACGGTCTTCATCACCATTGTGAGGTAAGCGTCTGTACAAATTTTTAACCAAAAATTCCTGTTCGAGCCGAAACCCTTCCCTTGTAAGTAGAGTAGATTGTGATCTGAGTTGTACCTTGTATTAAAATTATAAATAATCAGATTAGTACTCAGTGTTTCTTGGATTTTAACTATAAATGTCATGAGGGAAAGAATGTACTCGTACTCACAAGTTAAGGCCAATAATTTTAGAATTTGGAAAATCTTTTTACACGATGCCCCTTTATGCACACCTTCATTATTCTGAGGGATTTCTTTCGCAATACAAAAATATGTTGACCTTCAAATGAGTTGCCCAGAATAGTAATCTACAGTATATTTCATTATAGAACAAAGATAGGCCTATGCAATGTAAAACATTTTGTGCGAGATCGTGCGTACTTGCTTGCTTTCCGCACAAAACCAATAAGCGGTAAGTGTGAAATACCACATTCAGTATTCCCAACGTAACACACATAACAATTTCCCTATTCTTACCGCTTAAGCGTCATATTCATTTTACTGCTTTAGGCTTTTAACATATTATTTTTAAAGACGTTCAATATAGTAATAATTATAAATTGGAAACTTACCACTGCAATTTCACCTAAATTGCACTGTTAATTATTGTTTTTAAATATTTGCAAAAATTAAGTAAACTCTACAACACCACAAAAGTTACTGCATTTGTAATGAAAGTAACATTAAGGAAGCCGTGAAAAAATCAACAAGATTCCAGACTCATCATAGACTGGGGAAAAAAAAGACAGACGTATATCACGGCCTGCTGCAGTATAGTAAACACAGAAAACATTTTATAGGAACAATGTTGAAGATAGATATATTTGCTTTCCAAAGTTGCCGTCATTGAACAGAAACCAAGATGGAGATTTAATTGCAACTAATTAGAAATTCCTCTTTCAGGTATGTAATAAACGATCTTCGCACAAAATAATGTACGATATACGAGCGGTATGTTTGTTTTCATGTTCTCGGAAATTAATAAAGCTCAACTACGTTTTGCTTTTTCAATCTTTTCTTCGAACACGAAAACGTCAAAATACCGCTCTTGTAACACATATTACTATTGTGTCTTTTTATATGCCAATAGAAGATAAGGCATTAAAGGTGGAGCTGAATTTAGGAATAATATATTCTGCATGTATTTTCTAGTTGAAGTGATTATCCATTTCCAAACCAGAAACTTTGTGCTTATAGATTTTTTTTGTAGGATAATTGAGCACTGTTATGTGTATTAAATTTGATTATACTGAGTTTATCAATATTAAGTGCTAGTTTATTTCCAGAAATCATTCATTGGATTTAACAGAGCATTATAAATATTTATGAAGTGACCACACATTATTCTATCATCTGCAAATAAGATTATTTGGGGAAAATATTTATGAGTAGGGCTAAATCAATACGGTTTATATAACTGGAGGAAGGCTAATAACGGACCTAAAATTGATCCTTGTGTAACATTTCCAAATTCTCAGTATATTGTGTCTGTACAGTCATATGCTTTTTCCTAATCACGAAATATCCTTCCAACGTGTAATTTCAAATTGCATTATTATAAAGCAAAAAAGTTATATAAATGTAAGCATACATGTAATTATATTCACAGACGCTGTCTCTTATATTTCTCTCTGTTTTATGATGAAACCAATACATTTATTTTAAATAGATGAACAATTTTTGTTATTGATGTTAATACTTATTCAAACGTTATTATGAATCTTTCTGCAACTTATGAAGGGTTTATTCTATATAAAATACTTTTGAATATCGTTCGTGGAATCTGATAATAAAAAACCTTGCTTATCATTGTATGGAAAAATAAATATTTGAGAAAGAAACCAAAACTAGCAATATATAAATCCGTTATGATGCCATTATTGGCGTATGTTGTGAACAGAAAAGCTAATACTTAAAAAGTCAAACATTTATTGGGAAAAACAGAAATGAACACCCAAGGAAAATAATCGGTAAGACAAGACTGGACAAAATAAGAAGTGAAATCATGATACAGAAATGCAAAATTCAACTGATGGGGGAGTGGGTTAAAGACGAAGATATAAATGGAACAATCACACATAAAAATGACAGAAGAAAGAATTGTTAAAATAATTACAACATACCAAGAGGAAAAGAAAATCCATGAAGATTTAACAAAAGATATAAGGATTTTCTACGGAGGTGCAGTACTTGGCGTATGGAGGCAGAATCTTTCAACCTCATCTTAGGCTACTTTCCAAACGAAGCGATTTTCTCATAAAATCGCTCTTCCGAGGATCGACAATAAATGAAGTGACTTTTCTCCTTGCACAATAGTTTAGTATGGCAATTTGCAGTTTTATGTGTTATTGTACTGTTTTAGAGCCAATGATCTCAGACATGAATATCTCACACAACTTGTAAGAACATTCCAACCACATGAGTTCTGTAGGGGTTTAGCAAGTTCACATTTTTATCTTAACAAGAAATAGTACATGAGTTATTACAGCAACTATTGCAAATCTATTTTCAGATGAAATGAGATAACAGGCATTTGAAACATACGTAGGCTACGTTTGGGTAGTCTGTTTCTTGCTATTCTGTGTACGTATTGAAATCATTTTGTTTTATAATTTTACATTTTTTCTAATACTGGAACTATTTTTAATTCTGCTGCAATCTCTGTATTAGTTTTGTAGTCCATCCAAGTGTAACCTGTTGTTTTTCGCATGTATTATTTCATTTCTACCGCTCTTATTCTCGTTACATGATGATATAATTGATGATGGTGATTAATAGCATACAAACCAAAAGTAACGAAAGATTAATATTATATGAATGACGCAACTACTGTCCTAGAATTGAATGTTGCAATCAGAAGAAACTTTTAAGCTAAGGCATCGAAAGAATGACTTGAGCAAGGCTGATTATTCCTTCTCGATTATGGAGTCACGACAATGCATTTACGTCTTTGTTTCTTGTTTACGATCCAAATAGCAATAAAGATAGCTGCAATAAATTCCCTTAATTGCCTGACATATAGCAAGTGCATTCAAATGTTACACAGGCAGTACCAAACCCACACGTTTACTCGATTTGCTTAGTTTCTTCTCAAACCAATGAAAGATAATGCGAACTTGCATAAATACAGAATTGTTTTCACTTTTATTATTCGAAGTAAATAAAATACATTGTAATCCTGCAAAATAATTTTTTTTTTAAGTTTTCAAGGAAGTCATGTTTCCAACTTCCGTAATTTTGAAAAAGAGATTTATGCAATGTCAATAAATTTTATCTATGTCTTTCTCGCTTTGTATATGTCTGTAAATCTATGTACAATTTTATATTCTAATATGTTGAACGGATTTACTCATAGATATGCAATATAATAATAATAATAATAATAATAATAATAATAATAATAATAATAATAATAGTTTTATTTCCCCTGGCAGAGTTAAGGCCATCAGGCCTTCTCTTCCACTCAACCAGGATCAAATCACAAACAGAAAAATACAGACCTGTATACAAATATTAACTTAAAAATAATGATAAACATAATTAAGTAAAAAAGAGAGATTGAATACATATACATTATCAGTATTAACTTTAAAATAACGATAATAAAAAATAATTAATACATATGAATATAATCTCACAACTAAAGGAATAGTACAATTAGTATGATCAGCACAGCATGTGTTACATTGAGACAATGACAATTACCTAGATATAAGTGTTAATGGAAAAATAAATTAATGACAGTGTAAAATAATAATAATAATAATAATAATAATAATAATAATAATAATAATAATAATATTAATAATAATAATAAATAAAAATTATACCTAAAAACTAATTCTTTGCATTTAAAATATTTCTAAACAACCTAATTTTAAACAACTGAGGACTAAGACTACCCCTGATTTCGAGCGGCAGCGAATTCCAGGAGCGGGCCATGGCTATTGAGAAAGAACTTTAGTACAGAGATGTCTGATGACGTGGTATTGATAGCAACAGATTGTGCTGTGAACGTGTAATTCGATTATGATGTGAAGCTAGGAGAGTAAACCGAGAGGCAAGGTAGTTGGTTGTGGAATCGTGTATAATTCGATATAGCAGGCAAAGAGAATGTACTAAACGTCGATCTTGCAAGCGGAGCCAGGAGAGTAGTAGAAAATATTCCGATATATGATCATGTCGGCGGATATTGAAAATAAATCGGACGCAGATATTATGTACACGTTGAAGTTTTTTTTGAGAAAGTTCAGCGCTATATAAAACATCACAATAGTCAAAGAGACGCATTACAAGAGTCTGTACTAGAATTTGTTTGAGTTTAGTAGGAAGGAAGTTTTTCAGGCATTTCAAAGAATGCATGATAGAGAAAACTTTTCTACAGATATATCTGATTTGCGTATTCCAGTCATATTAGAGTCGAAATAGATGCCGAGGTTTTTTACAGTAGCACTGAAAGGAATTATTTTGTTGTTGGGAGAGACAGGCTGAAGGGTGTTCATATTAATGGAGGATAAAAGCCTTTGCTGCCCCAAGAGAATGGCTTGGGTTTTATCTTGATTAATATTTAGCCCAAATTTCCTTGCCCAATTATTAATTGACAAAAGATCGTCATTAACAGTATCAGGTCGAGAGTGTATATATATACTTGAAGGTCGTCAGCATACAAATGATATATACAGAGTGAACCATAAGTAATATCATTATTTTCAAAGGGTTAATCTTTGAGATACTGTATTTCAAACGAAAAAGAATAATACAATTTTGCTCGTTTTTACTTCCATTTCGTGTTTTGGGAAAGTAATTGATTGAATTCCCAATATGCTCAGTCAATTTAAGAGAGCATTGTATTACGATAATAAATAATTTGAAGAATTTTAGTTTTGTTCTTTGAATGTGCAGAAATTTGATCCGAACAAATGTGCAATTTTTTTTTGCTCTTGTGTGTTATTTATCGGTTTAAGTTAATTACTGTATTTAGTAAACTGTCTTTGTAAATTTTATGTTATATTATTGGCTAAGACACACCGTACACGAACGTGGCTCTTACGGTTGTAGCTAGAAACATTTTTGTTTTATAATTTTAATTTGTACCTACTCTCTAGCTAGCCTACCTAAATAAAAAAAGATTTAATATCAAATGCAAGGATGGAATTAAAGAGTAGATCTTACCATATTTATCTTCTTTCCGGCAAGAAGTCTCTCAGCTGACAGTTTCACACCGGGTTAAAAGGTTCTGGTCCTATGGGAAAAGTCACTGACTCTGTAGCCCTCTAACCGCACTTTTGCGTGACTTAGTACGCTCTAGCCGTTACAGGTAAAACAACTTTTGTTAGGGTTGGATTCTCTTCGGAAGGTTCTCAGCCAAGGGACCGGAAATCACTGCTTGGCCGGCTAGAGACAGAGAGAGAGTTTTTATAATTCTAACAAGCAGTTTTCAAAAAATGGAAATGAAGTGACGCCTACATCCACCCACGCCTACCAGGGGAGTGAGTGAAGACATTCCGTGTCAAAAGGAGGGGGAAATTACCTATTTCCTGTGGCAGTTGTATAATTGGACTCCACCTTCTCAATCCTTCGAACCCGCACATTAGCGCTTCGATCTGTATCATCAGTTCAGATGGGATCTCTCCGTCGAGATGAAGACTCGGTAGCCGTCCATTACGGCAACTGTTTACATAATCGAGGCTGTGGGCAATATCTGAAGCAAGACAGTGAGTGGTTTTTACTGGTGTTGTGCTTGTATACTCAAAAAAGATTCAATTTAGAGATTTGGAACATCTCTGAAAGCGAACAACTAATTTCCATAGTGCTACCAGTCTCTCTTTTCCGTCAGTACTACACGAATTTCTGTAATTTTTTAGATTTCCACGGTGAAAGTGTTCAGAAGTAGACTTTCCACCGCCAAACAAAATAAACCAGAATAATATAAGCCATGAGAAATTATTAAAATATATGAGCCACAAAACTCCCAATAATTTAAAGTCATTAATCCACCAATAACAATTCCTATATGAGCTACAGAAGAATAAGCGATTAAAGACTTTAAATCCGGTGTACTGTAACTTGCGCTTCTAATGTTTCGAAACTGAATACAGGTCCTATCGTCATAGCAGATAGTTATGCTCAAGACTGAGCCTATGGATCAACGCTGGCGCGTTACCCGAGTTCGATCCCCGATCAAATGGACAACGCTAGGGTCACCAGACGTCCTCTTTTGTCCGGACATGTCCTCCTTTTTAGTCCTTTATCCGGGGTCCGGGCGGATTTTTAAAAAATCAAGAAATGTCCTCCTTTTCGTAACTTGTAGCCTGATATTTTGAAATTATCTGATTTGACGCCTTTTTCAAGTAATTCCCTGTAGGTGGCAGCAGCATCGACGGAATATGCTCTTTGCCAACGATCATAACTCTCTTTGCTCCTCCTTGTTATGGTCGATGACATAAAGGCTATAACTAGGCTTAGTATTCCAGCTACCTAAAGACTGAAGTTAAGGACACATTGGGTATATAGTACGCCGAACACAGGTAATGCAACAGATAAGGATATAAACAAACAGGTCGTCGCTGCGTGTTCGTGGAGTACAGTCAACTCCCGACATTCTGAAGCTATACTAGTAAACACATGCTTGAGGCATGACGTTCATTTTCGTCGTGATCTTTGCAGTGAATAATAACGTGCATTCGTAAGTCACGGAACTTGAACATATGCGGATGTCACTACAAATTATTTTATACTGCAAGAAATTCTTTCAATTGCACATGACGTTATTGGTGTATGATGTAGTACAAGATATTCCTAATGTCTGATATTTTTTCATGTTTCATTAGGATATTGCATGTCATTCATCACTGAAAACCCACTAATTTTATGAGTACTTTTCTAGAAATTTCCTAAAATGTAGATTATTTAATTCATTAATTGGAATGTTGGCACTGAACAACATGGTAGGCTACACAAATCCATGCAAACTTCGAGTTAATATCTTCATAATTTTCAGATTTTGATGGTACTGGTTCTTTTTGATTACGTTCAACATACTTTCTGTGTCTTTTGGTATTCCAGTGTCTTTGAGTGCACTGTGTTTGTCACTTTTACGTTTATTTTCCATAATTTAGATGTAATGTTGTATATATTGATAGTAAAAATATTAGTTCAAATATCCTGAACTATGTCCTATATTATTACACGTTTGAGCGTCTTACCTAAGGCATTTTACCTCTGCAATGAACCTTCAATCAGCCACAAAGATGTAGTTATTGAAATAATACGACTAGTAAGAGCAGTGATCGATAAGACTACTCACTATAATTGCGTCCCGGTTTTGACTTTCTAGAGGAAGAGGGCAGAAGATACGTAACTATTTTGTATACGAACGTACTTATACCAGCGCTGTGACGTCACATATAGTTCGAATGAGGCAACTTCATTCCAGTTTATAGGTAGCTGGAATACGAAGCCTAGCTATAACAGATTGCTCAGCCTTATAGGCTTTGACGGCAACAACTTTGATCAATTTCACTGTGCTGCCATCTAGCTACTGCATAAGAAGTCACGTTATAATTCTCATTTTAATTGCCTGAAGCAACTGTACTTCCATCCCTGATCACATATATAAAAGATTGATCATTCTTATGGGCTTTGAAAGCAACCACTTTTATCAATAATATTTTAGTATGTTGCCATCTAGGGACAGTGAGTTGGCCCCCACTTTGAAATTTTAAATGGCACCCCTATATTTTAATACTTAAATATGAAAGAGCATTCAATTATTTATACACCTCATTCATTTGTTTTCGCATCTTTTGTTTTCTATCGTCACCTAGCAAGAATAAACATGGTATTTTTTGCAACATGATATCACAGTCTAGTATATACAGTCACGAAGCTCAATACATAGTAAATATGCATCCATAGATAGTTGCTAAGTACTAGAATTACAGACAATGCGAAATAGGACAGGCACAGTCTGTATTGTTCCTAGCACCCTCACAACTCAAGCTTCGTGACTGTATATATTAGACTGTGATGATATGGCAACGGAAGGGAATTTTTGTGAAACTAGTAAAACATAAAAACTGTCACTACTATTATATATTGTATTATATTAGATTATATTATACTACATTACATTACATTACATTATTTTTTCTTTCTTCCTGACACAAAACCAACACATAATCTTGATACGCATTTAAACTGGAATAACCAAGTAACCCATATTATCAAAAAAGTGTTTTCCATACTACATTCCTTAAACAGCATTCCAAAATTCCTCCCGCTATCACTCAAGAAAATACTAGTGGAAACAGCGGGAAAAGCATGGAGAGCGTTACACTTTGTGATGAGGGTACTAAGAAAAGTTTCTGATAAATCCAAAGAGATTGCATATAAATCACTAGTACGTACAGTAATGGAATATGGTGCTGCATGTTGGGATCCTTACAGATTAGAACATATTAAAACACTGGAAAAGATTCAAAAACGGGCTCTCAAGTGTTGTCGGAAAAATTCACCATTAAAATGGGACACACTCACGGACAGGAGAACGCGAATTCGATTATGCGCACTGTTCAAAACATACAGAGGTGAGCCTGTCTGGAGAGAAATAAAAAATAGGTTGCAACCGCCAAATTACTCTTCAAGGAACGACCACTCATATAAATTGAGGGAAAGAAGACAGAGGACGGACACTGGAAAGTTTTCTTTTCTCAATCGTACTATCAGGGACTGGAATGCTTTACCTGCAGACTTACTAAAGGCTTTACCTACAACCAAAAACGTATTTAAAAATAGGCTTAAGGACTTTACTAATAGACGGTAATTATACACAGTATGTAAAGGGTGTAAATGATATGTTGTTATTGAAGTGTTGTATCAGTGAAGAATTATGTTGTGTCAGTGAAGTGTGTTGTGTAAGTGAAACGTGTTCCTGTCAGGGAAGCTTTATAGTTTATAGTGGCAGTGCAAAGTATTTGAACAGTGAAATTTTTTTGAAGTGTTAGTGAAATCAGGATAGAATCAGTGAAATGTGTCGTAGTTCCAGTGCAGTGAGTGAGTTGACAGCGAAATGAGTGTAATGTGGAAAGGTACTTGTGCAGATATGAACATATCATACTCGTGGGTTTTAGTTCGAACTTAGATTTAAGTTACAAATTAGATTTATTTTAAATGTTATTTTAAGTGATCGTGCTTCATTTAATTTAGAATATTCCCTATTATTATTATTATTATTATTATTATTATTATTATTATTATTATTATTATTATTATTATTATTATTATTATTATTATTAATTATTGGTATTATTATTAACTGTACTTTTAATTAATAAGTTTATTATTGTCATTATTGAGTGCAATTAGTTACCACTGCCACCGGGTATATATCCATTGCAATGTAAATAAATACATACATACATACATACATACAATGCCCGACTTCGATTATTGTGATTTTCTACTGACTGATCTCAATGTCAACCAGTCGCAAAGATTACAACGTGTTCATAATTCTTGTGTTCGCTTCGTCTGCGATGTCCGTCGCGCTGACCACATTACCCCTTCCTTCCAAACTCTAAACTGGCTACGGTTTAACGAACGTAAAATTTTCATTCTCTTGTTCTCCTTTTCCAAGTCCTTCACACCTCTACACCTACCTACCTTGCCTCCCGTTTCAGTTACCTGTCATCATATCATAATCTCTTCACTCGCACGCAAAATAGCCGCATATTAGCCATACCAACACATAAGACATCATCGTATTCATCATCATACACAATCTCACTCTCGCGCTTGTGGAATACCCTACCCAGTGACATCAGAGACTGTCGGAATTTAGTAGCGTTCAAAAGCAAACTTATTAAACATTTTCTTACTGCATAGAGTAGGTTTAATTTTTACTTAATTAATAAAAACAAAATTTATCTCTCTTAACTTTTACAATAAACTGCATAGCTTTTATTAATCAGTTAATCTTTTAGTACTTTGATTTTTATTGTATTTGTAAATTTAATATTAATTGTAATTATAATTGTAATTGTATTCTTAATATTGTTGTTGTAATCCCCTGGTAGAGGGGAAGAGAAGGCCTGATGGCCTTATCTCTACCAGGTTAAATAAATAAATAAATATAATAAATAAATAAATAATCTCAATCCCGTCATTGGATACGGACAAAACAACAGAAAAATGATATTCAATAAACACACGAACCCACGACAGCGACTTGAATTCAAGGTCAAAATTGCGCCCTTTAATGTAAAGTACACCATGTTTTGCCGTTCTAAACAGAGGATGTACGCCTGTTGTGAAGTCTGTCAGAAGAGAAGCGGAGGGCGAGAAATTAGACGCAATAAAGGAAGAAGTGCAATTAATATCGAACATGAGATGGATGCCATCCTGCCCGGAGGTCAGAGGTTAGGCCATTACGAGCGACGTGAATTATAACAAGCCAGCGACAAGTGCATATTCTCAAATGTACTCAAGTAAATAAATGCTTTATTTATTGTAATTTGACGTAATTATCTACCAGCAAAGCTTCATACCATAAAACTATTAGATAATTCTTCCAATGCATTATATGTTTTAAAAGTCATAACATACTGAGACTGAAAAGTTATACTGTAGAAAGGCAGAGTAAGTTATCAAAGGTGTATGGATTTAAAACTTCATTTAACTAAACATAAACATATAAATAGGCCAAATACAAGAACAATAACTCTTTCTCTCTGTGTCTGTCTGTATGTATTTTTTAATTAACTCATTCTGCACTCACCATTAATATACAGGGTTTTCATTTCAAAACTTCCCAATCTAAATAATTGATAATTATTTAAATTGAATTCAATGTAAACAAAAAACACGTCAATTTAGATATTGAGGAGAAAGTCTGAAACCAGGATTAATTTCTTTAACCCCAGCCACCCTCACTTTGGAATTTCAAATGGCACCTCTATATTTTTATACTTAAACTAGTGGCCAGCAAGCAACGTCGACTATTTATGTTGGTCTACCGTGCGTATTATCCAGTAGTTCCTATTTTTTATTTATTATCAAAAAATTACACAAATGAAGATCGACATATTGACATTATGATGTCAGAGAATCTGAGCCATCTGAACTCTAAATAAGTCAGTAATCCTGTAATCCTACACCTTCGTATAATAGTCTATTGTTTATTGTAGTGTGTGTTTTGTTTTATTCTGAAATGCAATTAGTTCTCAAAAGTGACGAAAGTTAGAATTTGGAAAATAGGACAATTATGTAGGAAAACTAACGCATCACTGAAAGTTACTATTTTTCTGAAAATCTTTGGATGCCAAGCTTCAAAATGACGAATCATTCATTAAAATCCGTTCACCCGTTTTCCCGTAATTTCCATTACCAGTTCAAATTATATATATAGATATGAAAGAGCATTCAATTGTTTAAACACCTCATTCATTTGTTTTCGCATCTTCTGTTTTCTATCGTTGCCTGATAAGTCTAGACATCGGATTTTTAGGCACTAAAATTGCAGTTTTAGGCGCCTAAAATAAGCTCAAAATTTGTAAAATTAGGCTCTATTTTAATGAAAATAGGCATTTTAGGCACATCAAGGTATCATAGTTATTTCTTTCACTGAAATTTTTAGTTATTCACTAAAGTATGTTTAAACATTAAAAAAGAATACTATATTATATTTATAAACAGAGCTGCACAAATTTAATATATTGAAACTAATGAAATGATTATTGATATCAAGATTACTCATTTTAAGTTATTGAAATTCAGTTCCATGCTCAGACTTTATTATAATTATCTGCACAGTACACCACCAGAATTTTTTCTAAATTCTCCACAGTTAACCTTTGCCTTTTGTCACTGAGAATCATTTTGAAAGCAGAAAAACTTCTTTCAACCGAAACTGATGTGAGAGGCGCAAATTTTAAATTAGGTACAATAGAAACATCAATACTTACTGGAACATTTACACTTTCCCCCGATATCACTCTTGATACTTTTTCCAACAATGAAAATCCTACATTCTTATTTAATTCGTTGTCCCACTTATTTTTAACTTTTTTCCCAGTTTCGCCCAAAGCAGAATGTATGTTCACTTGAGCTTCCTTTACTATTGCTATTTGGCTACAAAGAGATTGTTTTTCACGTTCTAATTGTTCAATGCTTGCAGGTATGAAAGAAAAGTTTGATGTTATGTAGGCAATATCGTTTTTCACTCGTGAGTCATTCAGACAATCTTTCACTGCTTTCACACACGCTGCACTATCAGTTTCAGGTAATTTATCAATAACTGTGACCACTTCTTTAAAATACTTAGAATAATACACCACTGACTGAATCCAGGTTCCCCATCGTGTAACAACCGGCTGAGGTAGAAGTGGGATATCTGGAAAGTTCTCTCTGAATATTAAAATCCTTGATGGGGCTTTACAAAAACATTTTTTTTTTGTGTTAGAAATAAACGAATTGACAAGAGGAAATTCATTCCGGATTGTTTCAGAAACCCTGTGAAGGCCATGTGCTAGACAGGTTACATGCGTGAGGTTAGGATAAAATGTTTTAAGAAGTGGAGCTGCAGCAACCATGTATGAGGCAGCATCAGTACAAAACAACAGAACTTTAGAATCGTCTATATTACCTGAGTAATATTTTATTTACAAAATAAGCAATGGCTTGGCTATTCACTTTCGAAAGTTCCTTAACACATACGAGGTGTGGAATCGAAGGTCCATCAGGACTAAGTTTTCCTACTACCATATTTGCTATATACCTATTCATAGGATCTGAGGTTTCATCCACAGAGACCCATATGTAAGAATCACCTATATCCTCCCGAATGGAAGCTAAAGTTTCATTGTATATTCTGTCTAAGTAATTTTTTCTTAGGGTCGACTCAGATGGGATATTTTGTTTGCAGTATTTTTGTAAAAACTGTCTTAAAACCGGATTTTCAATTGCATTCCAGGGAATGTTAGCAGCAACAAACGCTCTGGTTAAATCAGCATAGAAATTGCTGCTGAGAATGGATGAAGTAGGCTGTGTTAGTAAAGTTTGTTGCAGTTGATTTTTCTGCTGAGCTTTAGCCTTATGAGCCGCTCCTTGCACATGCTGCTTTAGGTGGCACTTCTTTTCTTGCGAAATCTAAAAATGTAAAGTAAACTGAATTAAAATAAAATCCTAATTGTTGTATTGCCGTATTTCTATCACAAAGTTAGTGGGTTCGAACAATCAAAATTTTAATGACCTGCAAATACTTTAACTATCGGAATTTAAAAGGTTGAAGTGTAGTGGTCTTAAAAAGAATTATACCTCAGGATAGCTCAGTCAATGTATAAATATTATAGGCCTACTCATTAAAATTAATAGAATTTATATATTTCAACTATTGTTACATAGTCTACCTGTTTGCTACAAATCTTGCAGAATATTATTTTTCCATCATAAGTGAATTCTGAATATTCTGTTAGCCATTGCCGGATCAATGTAGATTTTGCACTTATATTTTTCGGCATTATCGCGTTAAACTTCACAGGAAAACGTCCTACCGCTCAAAACTTCTTAACACAAATAAGGTGAGGGAAAGAGCAACTGTTAACGAGCATTCAAATGAACCGTTGTTATTGAGATTCAATTGGACAAAAATACAAAGTTCCACTTATTGTTGCATTTCCTGGTAGTGTTAACACTAGGAGGGCCATTCTTTTAAATATTTTGTAACGGTTTACCCTACTAATTCGCAGTTTTACGACTTTTCATAAATATTTCAAAAACACTCTTTCTCCAAAAATTGTGATTTTATGACACTCTGAAGGGCAGTACAGCTAATCGGTTTCAGACCGAAAACAGTCATTTTTATAATATAGTATATCTCTGAATCGGTAGCAGCACATGTTGTGATTGTTGCCTGCTTCAAAACAAAGGTTGGTTCTTTGTCGGCATTTATGCCTCCAAACATGTTAAATTCGGTGAAATCTATTGCGAGTGTCGTGAGATTCAAAACATTTTGTTTCCTTTATCAATGGTTTCATAGCCGGTGTGAAGCAAACTTTCCACTTTTTAAATGCCTTAAATTTCGCAGTGAATGCATGTATAAATTATAAAAAGTAAGAGTAAAATGCGAAACTTTAAAGTGAGTTAGGCATTTTTAGGCGAATATTAACAAATTAGGCTCTAATAACCGTTTTAGGGCATTTTAGGGCACTATAAAACTCTTTGAATACCTTTCAATTTCCATGAAACACAAATATTAATAATTATTTTTACTTTTCTCCTAAAGAAACAAAATAGGCATTTGCCCTAGAATCCGATGTCTGCTGATAACCTATATTTTTGTTATTATCAGTTGATTGTAAGATGAAAATACAGCTTATTTTGTGTAATTTCCTAAATTTAATCAATCAGGATGATTTATGTTCTCTCTTGAAGGGTATACACCATTTTAAAATAATCAATAATTTTTGTAGCTTTATTCTCTACAGCTCTAATCAACAATAACAACAATCCAGGTTGCCAGGCGACGATACAAAACAAAAGATACGAAAACAAATGAATGAGGTGTATAAGCAAAATTGAATGCTCTTTCATATTTAAGTATACTGTACTGTCTATTGTAATTGGGGCTTTGCCCTGTTATAGACATAAATAAATAAATAAATAAATAAATAAATAAATAAATAAATAAATAAATAAATAAATAAATAAATAAATAAACTAAGTAAGTAAGTAAATTAAGTAAGTAAATAAAATATAGGGGTGCCATTTGAAATTTCAAAGAGGGAGAGTCTGAAGATGGGGGATGAAATCTAAAATGCAATTAAAGCCTGGTTTCAGACTTCCCCCTCAATATCTAAACTGACGTGTTTTTTGCTTAAATTGAATTCAATTTAAATAATTAGTTATTTAGACTGAGAAGTTTTGAAATGAAAACCCTGTAAATAATACTACATTGCATTGTTATGATCTCATACCAGTTACTAATGTTACATGTTATTAAGTAGTAAAATACTATTGTACTGGATGGTTTAAAATATAATTATAAACCTTGAGTTCATTTCAATTTATCAAGAGCTACACTCTTCGTAAATTTTATAAAGTTTGGAATGTATTTTGTGACGAGTTTATTCTTTTTCACTGACTAAGTTTCTCTCCTTAATACTACGACTTGTCCACCGCTGTGGAGTAACGGTTAACGCGTCTGACTGTGAAACGAGTGGGCTCGGGTTCAAATTCTGGTTGGGATAAGTTAACTGGTTGGAGTTTTTTCCGCGGCTTTCCCTCAACCAACTGAAGCAGAATTGCTGGGTAACCTTCGGTGTTGGACTTGGATTCATTTCGTTATCATTAATTCACATGTAATCATCATCATCGTCATCATCTATACCATAGCCCCGATTTAGTTCACGTGCAGTACTTGTACAAGAGCGCTGCCGTTCGGCTACCGAATCATTCACAGAATAGGAGTGGTAAGCACAATAAGCCTTAGGCTGCAGTTCAAGCCTTGGGATCCCTCCTCCTACGAGTTTTGTAGGGTCCCTTTCCTGGTTTAACAATTTACAGTCGAATATTAGACTATAGGTACCTAATTATCATAATGCCTGACATTAATAGAATGGAAGACAAGACCTTAGGGCCTTAATTCTGTCAGATTAAATAAATTAATTAATTAATTAACTTCAGCAATATTTAAGAAAAGCGGGATAATATGAAAGTAGATGCAAGGAAATATCATGCAACATGCAAACTGAAAGACTTAATGGAATTGCTCTATTTCAATGCTTTCAAATGTAATATTAGGCTTACATTATAAATATGTTATTCATATTACTTTAGTTGCCGTATTTTAGGCAACGAAAGATTGATTAAACGTTTCTTCAATAAATATATAATTTAAATAATGTTATGAAATACTTAACTATCAGTTGGAAATTTTAAATCACCTCCTGTACTATTCGCAATATGTCCAATGTTGATATTTTGCTTAGCCTAAACCACATTTGCAATTTTTTTTCGTCCATTGTTTTAAAATAATCTTCTCTTTCAGAATTTATCCTCGGCCGTCTTGGTAAGAAATCATCATTTTCATTCTCCTCGCCATGATGAAAATTATTGTCGTTAATGCAGGATTAATTATTTAATTGACCAAATATTGACCAATTAACTTAAACATAGTTTAAAGAGAGCTTAAAGCCCAATTTGTTTTTGTGAATTGCATTGTCCCTTTAAGTGTCAATTAAAAAGACTTTAAGTAACAATTCAAGTTAAATATGTTTGGTAAAATCGGCCCTAAGAGACAAAGATACATTTTAATACATCTTGAGTTCGAGGGTTTAAAGCATGTAGAAGGTGGTGTATAATGAATGATAATGATAATAGAAAGTCTCATTGTGTTTTCCTAGGAAAGAAAGTAAAATTTTCGCTGTCGTAGGCCTATGTTTGAGTAGAGGGAATAACTGTCTGATGACGTCTCTGAGGGCCTACTGTGGCTCAGTGGTCAGACCTCCGGTCTGTTACGCAGGCGGCCTGGGTTCAAGTCGCTGTCAGGTATGGGATCTTTCAATGTGGCGGACAAGATCACAGTTTCGATTTTTCTCGGGATTCTCCAGTTTTTCCCCATATTATGCATCTACATTATTCCGTCACCATTTCCCCATTTCATCATTCCATAGTATTCTCCGATCACCAGCTGGCGACATACGGAAGGGGTTGCGTAGAGACGACGGGGGTTGCCTGCTCGAAACCTGTGTACGCAGCGAACCTTAGTGTAGTCAACCGGTGTGGGCTTGGGAATGCGCCTAGCTTGAGGGTTAGCGCAATAGATCGTAACAGGTCGCAGTGCTGGGCTATAGTGACCCGTACCGTAAATTCTGTTTCATTTCAAAACCGCTGAGACTCCTACAACAATGTAACGAGGGCGGTCGTCTACCGCTATGGCTTAGTGGAAAGCGCGTTCACTTCCCAACCAAGCGGTTTGTGGGTACATTCTGTGTGAACGGACATTTATCTCTATTCCACGGGATTGAGTGTTCTTCTCTTGACTTGCAGGTAAAGATAGGAATTTACCCACAGAGACTACAATGTTAGGTATGCATAGAATGTTCGTCGTACGTGCGAGAAACGTATCCCCATTCAATTGCTGCGATACAAAACACATTTCAGTTGTAACTTGGCCATACCTCAGGCTTCACGTCATTCATGATGTAACGATAGTCTAAGCACAACTAATCTAATATTCTCATGTTGTGGTATAAATTCCAACCTTTACAGCTGGCGCCAGCGTTTTTGGCGTGTGTCCTAGAGTATAGTTCTCAGCTTGTGAGCATGTTGCTAGTGCAGCTGAGAATGGTACCACTTCCTATATACGTCACATCAGTCATTTGCCAAACACAGTTGTCAGACTGACTACGGTAAAGGTAAGACACTACACTTAACGTTCCCATTACTTATTTCACACGCCAAAAACGGTAACGCGGACTGTACTTGCCCTGTGACTTCTCTGCGGTGATTCTGCATCGTGCTGACCACACGATCAGAGAGGACCGCCACATGAAAGGATCTAATGTTGGTCCAAAGAAAGGCCAAATGGTCTAAATGATGTTGCAGCTGCTCAAGGAGAAGATACTCGTATTATGATGTCGGTCACAATGAGCAAATTTCATGCAATATACTGCACAAGGATAAATAAATAACAAATATTCCGGAAATCGAATCCTGGTTCGATCGGTGATCAAATTCAGAGCAGCTGAAGCTGAGTGAGTAGCTATGTGTTGGATGGGTGCGAGGCAAACGCCTTCAAGAGGCTAGGAATTCGAGATGAATGGGTCTGTCACGCGATCAAATACTTTGTAAAGAAATAAGAGAAACGTTATGAGGCAGTATTCACAATGCCAGCACATTCTAAGCCTTGTAACTATGAAAAACCCATATGCACATATTATGTTTCTCTTGTCTCTGAAACAAAAGCGGGGATAGTCGTATGTGGGTCATAGAACAATAGCTCCTGCCTTGATGTAGTAAGGGGAAAAGTCGTTTACCTTTCACAAGTCTTCTGGAATATAATGTTTAATATATCGACGTTATGATGATAATAATAATAGTAATGACTAGGACCAGGATTTATATTCACAAAAAAAGTCTGACATATATGGAAAATCAAACCAGAAATATGCAAAAACATGTAAAATCAATTTATTTAACATAAGTTATCAAGTATCGGTAACAATTTTGTAAAGTTCCAGATACAACACTGTGCGCATGTGCAGTGCTTGTAGCTAGGCAATATGGGAACACATGTTTAAACCTTCTTACCTACATACAAGACAATTCTCGACTAAGAGTCGACCCATATTTTGTTTCTAATACTGTACATTTGAAATGAATTGTTAGACCAAAAAAAAAAAAAAAAAAAAAACCGTTTCCAAGAAGATAACTTTTAACATACCGGTATTCGATTTTATTAATTTCACATTTGTGCAAGTTTCTTTCCTGTTTCCGATTGACATTATAATCTTTACATTCTTAGCTATCAAAATACAAATTATAATATTTAAATAAATAGGTACTTACATGTTTTTCACAAAAATCGCAGAACACGATCGTTCCGCCTGTCCTCAAGCCTTCATTTTTAATCCACCGGCGTGGCTCAGTCGGTTAAGGCACTTGCCTGCTGGTCTGAAGTTGCACTCGGGAGCGGGTTCGATCCCGCTTGGGCTGATTACCTGGTTGGGTTTCTCCCGAGGTTTTCCCCAACAGTAAGGTGAATGCCAGGTAATCTATGGCGAATCCTCGGCCTCATCTCGCCAAATACCATCTCGCTATCACCAATCCCATCGTCGCTAAATAACCTCGTAGTTGACAGAGCGTCGTTAAATAACCAAGTTAAAAAAAAAAACAAAAAAACAATAAGATTTTACGATCATTACTGATAGCACAAGGAAATACTGCATAAAGAAATTAACACATTCGAAAACCATTTGCGGTAAAACTTACATTAGAAATTATCGTAAAAATACGTATATTAGCGTTATACTCGTTATGACGTAAGCAGAAAGTCTCAGGATCGATTGCTATAGGCACCGTGCAAGCTCCTCTGGTGGCGACTGTTGTTACTAACTGCGGGACAGCAGCGATAGAGTTGTGCTTGAAGCGTATGAATATACTTAACATCTCAGGTTAAATGATTAGAAATATGGATGATCCTAAAAAGCGGAAAGGTAATGCAAATTGCTGTGTTCTTGAGTGTAGTAATGCTTATAGGAACACACCAACCGATATTGTTTTTATTCATTCCCAAAACAGAAAACTGAAGCGAAACAACGCTAATTGTGGATCCAAGCAGTACGCAGACGAAAGTAAATAAGGCTACACTGCTTGTAATCATAGTATTATTATATACTAGGCCTGATATAAAAAATAGAATGTATATGGTATAATGTTTATAAATAACCATTAAGTTAACAACGACAGGAATTTATCATTTAAATTTCAAAAAGTACACAATTACTGAATTCTTTACATATATATTATGTATAATATCAGCAACAATAAATAATAATATACTTATTTTTAAATGTGTTCATATCGATATTTAATTCTTGATCAAGTGGTGATGGTTCACCTTGGAAACCAACACCCGCTGCAAGAATTTGCGGTATTCATTTTATTGGGAACGAGATCAGAACACCCCCACACACCCATACCGTTCACAGTATTTTTATAAAAGATTACAAGAAAAAGACTGCCTCATCTCAACTAGCTCCGGGAAGGTACGAAAGAGACGCATAAAGAAGAAGAAAAGATGAAAATTTAAGTTTTATAGAAGGCGAATGCTCAACAAGCGTTATTTCGAAAAATGAAGTAGCCATATAGGCAGAAGTAAATGAAACCATTCTTAGTGATTTTGTTTTTTCTTTCACAATTGAATTGTGTGAATTGTCTACGCAAGTGTCTATTCCATTACATGCCGAACTGAAGTCACATAAGAAATGTTATAACAAGCGTTCAGGAACAGATGATATGTTTAATGAAATGCAAGGTTTCCGAAATTATTCTACAATAAAATATGAGACGGAACTACCAGACTTAATGGGAGTGACATTTGTGGTTTCGAATATATTGTTAAAATTGCTGCCAATTCAAACACAATCATACCCGTAGAATCATAATAAGAAATATTTCTAATTCTATCATTTAACTCGAAAATAGCTACCATAGATAGTCGAAACGCCCCATACATATTATTTTTGCCATTTTTATTAGTGAATTTCACATCGAAAGCTTTCGAAAAATTCTGTCCAAGAGTAAGACTAGCAAAGAGAATCGTCTAATCATTTTCCAATTAAAATGAAAACTGGATTGTCGTATTCTGCTATGAAGGTCAAGTTCGGAGTTAATCGTAAATTATAATTATAATGTATTTTACCGCCACTTTAATGTTGTTGACATCCAGAATGGTTACTGTAATTTTGGGTTTTGGCCTAGCAGAAAAAGTATTGAGGAAACAATGCCTGCAATATTGAAAAATGTAGAGTGACAATTAATTGTTCAGAAGTGGAACAGCCACCCAATGTGGATCAGATGGTGGCCTTCAAATCCAAATGCTACCGAGGCAGATCGAGTGACACATTTATAACAACTGATTGCGGATTATTGACTTTATTAGAAGGTGGTGATAAAGTCAGGTTTTCCCGGAATAATAACAAACCTCTCCGATAAAGGGATCATTGTTGTTACTCCACCGTATCTGCATGATGGTAAATTAACAGCTGAAGAAGTCGAAACTACTTACAGCGTTGCCAGTGTTCGAATTCATGTTGAAAGGTGCATTCGGCGAATTAAAATATACAGTATAACATTTTACACGAACTATCAATTGAACTGCTTCCGCATGTTGATCTTGTTGTTTATTCAACTGTCCAAAGATAAGTCTGAACCTCACAAGTGATACCAACAAGACACCACTTATGAGGCAACTAGGCCAGAATATCATGGATAGAGTGGCCAGTTCCTTTTCCCTTCCATTGCATATATCGCCGACTAGCTACAAATTACACTAGTCAGACTTCACATGCATACTAACAATATTGTTCTTCCTCTGACATATATCGGCAAGTGACATGCACAGCTTGATAACAGATGTACATATCAGCCAGAACATCAATCAGAGATAGTATGTTGAAGATATTGTTCATATGTGTTGTGTTTTAGAGAATTTCCAGTCGCCCATTATTCAGGAAGTGTAATTAAGACTACTTTTAGAATTAAATCACATTAAAATACGTAATTTATAGAGACATTATACACACAAATATTACGCACGTCATGACATCAAATAGAAGTATATCAATGTTTTCGTAATATGACTGTTCACCCACATTCAATGGTCTGAAATCTGATTTAAATGCCAAACAACTTCACTGATATTTCAGGAACTTTGTAATTACATTTTTGTACTACTCTAGCAGTGCTGAACTTTCCACTGAGTCTATAAAATAATTAAAGACTGGAGATTGCTGGGTTTGCAGTGAAAGACCTGCCCTTGAGCTGAACACTATGAATCAATGAACCCATTCTTACTAATATTACAACTTTTTATCGGCAGAAAGCCGCATGTCTAGTGAATGACTGCGAGCCTGTAGTTAATTAGGAATTGTGACACTGCGCGGCGCCACAAGTACGATTTTGAGATCCATGCACGGTGCCTACAGCTCGTTGTAGACTAGCAATTAATTTGGACGAGAGTTCTACGAAGATTTCAAATAAGGTGGATGGATCAACTTTTGGGTTAATGCCTCGGAAAGGGAAAAATGTTACTAATCTTTGCAGGAAAGAAAAAGAATCCCTCACGTGCTCCGACGTCATGGCTAGATTTGCTGACGTGTTTAATTGCTGAGTACAGATGAAGTCCATTGAGGTCGCTGAGTTCAACTTGACGTTGGTGTTCATAATCAGTGTAAAATACCAGAAGTGTGGGGGGGGGGGGGAGCTGTATTCACCACGTGCACTCTGGAAACTGAAACCTATTTCCTTGTCGAGGACGACGTAACGTGATAAGAGAAGCAACTGCACATTCCAGCGAGCATGTGCAGTGCACATCTGCCGGTGGCATTCCAATCACGTACTAAAGCAATTAATAATGCCCTTAAAATAAACGTCTTTCTCGCCTAACATCTCACCCTTTAGCCTTGTTTGTCTTTTAAGCAATTTTAATCTTACACACTTCATTAACACGAAACTACCTTCCGTGATATATAATCAGCACAGTATCGTTTTACCACAGAAAGCAGCACAAGACATCATTGACAAAGGACAATCGCGACTCGGCATCCCGATAGCGTCAGAGCTACTATAATTTAAGCTTCTGTTTGCTTATGGCGTGATTGCTGGAGCCTATTCCACAAATGTATGGTGTCGTACATTACAAATTACTGATGAAAGATGTTGTAGAGCAGCGGCGCACAACCCGCGGCCCGCCACTATGTTTCCTGCGGCCAAATAATAGAGTTTTAAACTTAAAATTAAAAAAAAAATATATATATATATATATATATATATTTGAACATACATATTATCAGTAATCACTAATTAGTAAGACATTTATGTAAACTGTATTTATTATTGGAGGATGTCTGCGGCCCTAAAAAAAAAAACGTTTTTTTTTAACCTTCGAAGAGGTGGAGAAATTCAGATATCGCAGCAGTAACAAATATAAATGACACTCGGGAGGAAATTAAACGCAGAATAAATATGGGAAATGCCTGTTATTATTCGGTTGAGAAGCTTTTGTCATCTAGTCTGTTGTCAAAACATCTGAAAGTTAGAATTTATAAAACAGTTATATTACCGGTTGTTCTTTATGGTTGTGAAACTTGGACTCTCACTTTGAGAGAGGAACAGAGATTAAGGGTGTTTGATAACAAGGTTCTTAGGAAAATATTTGGGGCTAAGTTACAGGAGAATGGAGAAAATTACACAACACAAACTGCATGCATTGTATTCTTTACCTGACATAATTAGGAACATTAAATCCAGACGTTTGAGATGGGCATGGCATGTAGCACGTATGGGGGAATCCAGAAATGCATACAGAGTGTTAGTTGGGAGACCGGAGGGGAAAAGACCTTTGGGAGGCCGAGACGTAGATGGGAGGATAATATTAAAATGGATTTGAGGGAGGTGGGATATGATGATAGAGACTGGATTAATCTTGCACAGGATAGGGACCGATGGCGGGCTTATGTGAGGGCGGCAATGAACCTGCGAGTTTCTTAAAAGCCATTTGTAAGTAAGTAAGAGATGACAGTACTTGCCAAGAACATGTATTTTGTGGAACAGAAAGTTACAACTCCAAACAATACAATAACTTTTACTGATAACTAGTAATGTATTAGACCAGTGATTCTCAATTACTTCAGAGCTGTGGACCCCCTATTTATTTTTAAGGTAAGCTACGGCCCCCACATCTGTAAATTTTGGTATCTGCGTAGAAGTAGTAATTGAGAAGTATAGTCGCGACGCTGTTATTCCCGGCGTGACTCCTCCTCTTTGCTTACGTCTTAGGAAGTCAAGGCTCTATAAAGTATAGGTAGGTAGTATCGTTCGCCATTTTTGTTCTTTCGTTGCCGAGCTACCAGACGAGGGATCTATTTGCCACACCGTTAAACATTATCATGTCGTAGCTCCTATGATAATAAATCAAACGCACTGTAATTCAGCAAATAATTGAGCGGCAAATAACGTCCTCGTGTGCTTTCTGCGAACGCCAACGAAAGAGCCAAAATGGCGGGCGATTATATATTAAGTATTTATCCAGCGTTAGAAAATGCTTTACATCTTCATCAGCGAATCACAAGACGCACACGTTTAAATGTAGCCGACCTGCAACGTGATTGGCTGCAGGGAATTAAAGCGACGGGACTATAGATAGCAATATTAACAACAATTAAATTGAACAGACAGTATACACCTGGATCTAGATGTCATGGGAAAAATCAATCTCTTTTTGTTTCGGGCAATTCTTTCTACGTCACATGACATGAGCAAGTAGGTTGGTTACAATCATGTATTGTTATATTTATATTATTAATTATTTTTAGTGTTCAAGGTAATGTGACGTTAATGAAAATGATATTAATTTCGTTTTAGAAACGTTCAAAGATAATGAGCATACAGCCATTCTTTAATAATGTTGATACCAATGTTAGAATTTTGTTAAATTTAATATAAAGTGAACTTAACAGGGAGTTGCTTATTTCAGTTTTAGTATCGTATTCTTCATCCAAATATCAATTATATAAATTGTACTAACACGACATAGAGGACTGTCCTCATGCTTCTATTGTAATGAACAATAGGCCTACGTACAAAATTAACTCAATAGTGATATATTTACGCCATTTATAGTATTAAAAAGATTTTAAAACCTAGCAACCATAACTAATAGGTGTCGTTGACACTGAATTTTGAAGCACGGTCATGAATTAGTTCATTAAAATGACACAATGTATAGGCCTAGAGATATGACGTAATGAGTGATGGCTGCATTGTTGGTTCCAGGTGGTGCAGACATGCCCGCCAGCACACAATGTCGCAGTGTTTTAAATACTTTCCAAGCCGAGGGCTCACTTGAGGTATTTCCGCTCCATTTCTTGCGATCCATCATCCGGATGCTGATGAGGGATGACATCTCCTCTGTACAGAGGTCACGTCGGTTAACTTAATGATGCGGCACGGGTGAATACGGCGCACGCGCACGAGCACGCAGGCCGAGTAATTGCGTCTAGAAATACTTTCAAGATTCAGCTGCTTCCAGATACACTGCACCACCAAAAAATTCCATTCCTATTAAATGCGTATAAAAAGACGAGCTTTCCTTCCTGTGTTGACATGGTGGGACTTTTCGAAGCCAACCCCGTGGTTATGAAGTCTCTTAATTCATGACAATCTAGAGTTTATACTTAATTCAGAATGATTCATGAGTAGACATAACGGCTCGGTTAGAAAAGCCAACGTACTATGGTAGGAACGATCATGATTTTAAAATCAAATGTAGGTAACAGAAATCGGATGTAGGTAAATTCTCATTTTTAAATAGAACTATAAATGTTTGGAATGACCTACCTGCAGCGGTCTTTGAGGGCTGTTCTTCCTTAAGGAGTTTCAAGAATAATTTAAAAAGTTGTGTATCAAGTGCAAATTAAAATTAAGGTGACATTTAACATTTAATTTTTTAAGGTGGCATGTATTTATTTAGCCTGACGAGTTACTCCCTTCTTGGTTTGAATTGTAAATTATTTAAAAATAGCGTGTAAGAGGGTCTTAAACTAGAAATGTTTAGCTTAAATATAGTTCTGTTTATAAGTATGCATAAGAATGTAATTATTTGTCTTATTTGAACTGTTGTATCAGTGAAGCGAGGTGAGTCAGTGAAGTTATGGTTTTACAGTGCAGTGAATAGTTCCGATCAGTGATAATTTATAGCTTCAATGAAATGTGTTCTATAGTGTCAGTGAAATGTGTTATAGTGTGTCAGTGAAATGTGTGCTAAAGTGTCAGTGAAATGCGTCATAGTGCCACTACAGTGAGTGAGATGAGAATAAAGTGAAAGACTATTGAAAGTTATGTAGGGCCTACACATAATTATGTAGATTGTAATGTAAAATTAGGTATTTTATTTATGTTTGATTTTTGTGTTAAATTATATTGTGTATTCTTATTGTATTGTGTATAAAATTGTATTGTGTATTGTATAATTGTATTGTGTATTGTAAATTTATTGTGTATTGCTTATCATTTTTTTTTTTTGTGTATTGTTTATATTGTGTATACCACTGCCACCGGGTGCTTGCCCACTTGCAGTGTAAATAAATACATATATTTATTTATTCACTCGTAGTGTTCTGCCTAAGGGCAGGTTTTTCACTGCAAACCCAGCATTCCCCAATCGTTTCTATTTTCTGCCTTCCCCTTTGTCTCCACATATGATTTGATGTGATATGATTTTTATGTAACTACCCCTTCTGATTCCATTATGTACCTAAATCTTATCAGCACAGTCTAGTATATACAGTCACGAAGCTTGAGTTGTGAGGGTGCTAGGAATAATAGACTGTGCAGGTACTATTTCGCATTGTCTGTAATGAGGCGATATTAGCGATCCTAGTGGTTAGCAACTATCTATGGATGCATATTTACTACGTATTGAGCTTCGTGACTGTATATACTAAACTGTGGTATCAGTATGTAATTACTTAAATCCGATCCAGTTGTATGTTCAACTATGTAAGTAAGTTTTAATCTTCTGGTTGAGTATAAGAGAAGGTCTTACGGCCTTAACTCTGCCAGGTTAATTAATAAAGCCATTATTATTATTATTATTATTATTATTATTATTATTATTATTATATCATAATATAATTATATAATATTTCTCTCCCTCTCTCTCTCTCTCTATGTACTCGCTTTAACATCTTTGGTCATATCGCGAGTTACTCTTTTAGGTGAAATCCGAAGGCCTGTGTACTATTGTTGAGTACTGGTTCTATTGTTGTGGCTAGATGGCGACTGTATATATATATATATATATATATATATATATATGTATATATATCACTAATTTGTTACGAATATGATTTCGGCGATGAATGAGGCCGGTGATATTCAGGGATGTTGTGGCCCGAATTTCCTGGCATTTGCCTTACGGTTGAGGAAAAACCCTGAAAAAACCTCAACCAAGAAATTCAATCGAACCCAGGCCCTCTGTGTAAGAGACCAGCATGCTGACCCAACACCACAGAGGTGGTCTATATGACATTATGACATATCTTAATGTCGTCTATCAACTGATATCTTGTTTTGCCCCAAACTCTTCTCCCGTTCACCATTCTTTTCGGTGTATCCTTCAGTAGGCAGTTTCTTCACAGCCAGTGACCATACCAATTCCTTTTCCTCTTCTTGATCAGTTTCAGCATCATTCTTTCTTCACCGACCCTTTCCAACACACCTTCAATTCTTATTCTGTCTGTCTACTTCATACGTTACATTCTTCTCCATATCCACATTTCAAATGCTTCCAATCGTTTCTTTTGACTTCGTTGTAATGCCTGTGTTTCTGTCCTAAACAATCCCACACTCCACACAAAGCACTTCACTAATCTCTTCTTTAGTTCTTTTTTTAGTGGTCTGGAGAAGGTGCTTCTTTTTCTATTAAAAGTTTCCTTTGCCATTGCTATCCTCCTTTTGACTTCCTGGCAGCAGCTCATGTTACTGCTTATATTAGTACATTCCAAGTATTCAGGATGATACCGGAGTTTAAAGCAACGATTAAGTTGTATGACTTGAGGCTTTCCCGGCGTTTAATGTAGAATAACTCTTCTAGGGTTCTCAGCCAGGTGAGTTGGAGATTAGCTTCCAAGCTTTCGACGGCTAGCTCTGCCATCTTCTTCTTCTCATTCCCTGAAGAAGATGGCAGAGCTAGCCGTCGAAAGCTTGGAAGCTAATCTCCAACTCACCTGGCCGAGAACCCGAGAAGAATTATTCAACGATTAAGTTGTGAAAAGAGGAGGGAAACCTAGATAATATGACAAATTAAGCAGAATTATTAACAAAATAAGCACAAATAAAAGGTGCCGTGATAAAAGGTAGAAATGAAGAAGAAGGAAACAAAGAAAGAGGACGATGCGAATGAAGTCAAAGCAAATGAAGAGTGAAAAGTGGAGGCGAGGAAAATCTGACGGAAAATGCAAGAAATAGGAGGAGAGAAATTGGAAGGGAAGTTGAAGGAAGAGGATATAACAGAAAGAGGAGAGAAAGACGAAAGAAGGAGAATAAAAAGGAGAGGGACAACAAAGTGAAATACGGAAAGAAGGAAGGAAGGGGAAATGTGGAGAAACAAAGGAAGAGGGAAAAGTGAAACCAGGGAAGTAGACAGTAGAAGGAGAGGAGATGGGGAGAAAAGTGGAAAAAAGGGAGAGGAAGGCAAAGTAGAGGAATGAAAATAAATGAAAAGACGAGGAGAAGTAAGAGGATGGCTGAAGAAAAACAAAAGAAACCCTGAAAAAGAAATGAAATAGTGAGTGGAAAGGAAGAAACGTTATCGAAAAGTAAAAGGAAGTGCTGCAGTTGAGAAATGCATAAGAAGACGAGATAAGGAAGAAGCAGAAGAAGACGAAGCGAGTTGAAAGAGATACGAGGGGAGAGGAAATGTGGAAAGTGAGGAGAAAAAGACTGTTACAGAGGCGAAATAATATTTGGGAGGAGCCGAGAAAGAAAATATGGCATGAGAAAAGGAAATGGATATGACAAGAGAGGAGAAAGAAAATGTGGGAGGAGAGCAAACAGAAAATAAGAGAGGGGAGCCGAAAGAAATGAGGAAAGAGAGGAGAAAGAAAATGAGGAAGGATAGGAGAAATAAAGTGTGGGTGGAGAAGAAGAAGAAATCTGGGTGAAGAAGAGAGAAAAGAGGAAGAAAATGTGAGAGGAGAGAAGGAAGAAAATATGGAACGAGGGGAAGGAGTTAATTTGGGAATAGAAGTGAATGGATATATGGAATGAGAAGGGGAAGAAAATGTAGGAGGGGAGGAGAAAGGAAATCTAGAACGAGAGGAGGAAGAAATGTGGTTGGAGATGAGAAAGAGAATGTGGGAGGTAAGGAGAAAGAAAATTTGGGAGAGGAGGAAAAATAAAATATGGGAGAAGAGAAGAACAAATGTGGGGGTAGAAGAAGAAGAAAATGTAGGAAAAGAGGAAGAAGAAAATGCAGGAGCATAGAGAGGAAGAAATGCGTGAGGATAAAAGAAGGAATTGCGGGAGAAATGGAGAAAGATGTGGATGGAAAGGAGGAAGAAGTGGGGTAAGGAAATGATAAGAAAGTTGATAGAAGTGCAAATGAGAGAAGGAGAGGATAGAAAGTAGGAAAAGTTCATCAACATGTGGAAAGAATAGATGGAAAACGGTGAAGATGAAAAGTTTTGAAGGATGGGACGTAAGATAGAGGAAAAAAGTTTATGAAAGTTGGAGGTACTAGGAGAGATAGTGAAGATGGGAAGAAGAAATCATCAAAGATGTACGAATGCAGATTCCAGCCACTTAGTCACTCGTAATGAGTGCACCTCTGTACATGTGGTTGGACGTTGTGTCTACTGTCACACATACTGTGACACGGAACACGAGGGTAAGCCAACAAAAGGGAACACAGTAAGTAGAACTTAAAATGTGAGGGATTCAATCTGGCATCGGAGCTTGAATCCGGTGTGGCTTAGTGGATAAATCGCCAGCGCTTAAAGGTGGAAACCCGGGTTCGAGTCCCGGTGCCGGAGAGAATTTTTCTTCGTTCTACCGATTCTTCACAATATGGAAATGCAGAATTATTGCACTGAAACTCTACATTTTTCATTTAATTTAATTTAATTTATTTATTTATTTAAATTTAAATATACAGAATACAGAATATAATTACATTAGAAATGAAAATAAAATAATACAATCATTATAAAAAAGAAGATACAGTAATGTTAACAAAATTTGAGGACCGAATGAGCAGCGCTCGTGTTCGGTCGCAGTTCAGATATATTTTTAATAGGCCTATAAGAGAATATACAAAGTAAAATAAAATAGGAACTAAAATTAAAATTACAGCTACAGTGAAATTATATAATATATTAATATGAGAGGAATATAGAAAATAAAATAAAATAGGAACTAAAATTAAAATTACCCTGAATGAAATTATATAATATAATATTAACATAGAGGAGAATAATATCGTACGTGAATAAAGTGGGGCAATTTATGAAAAATATATATTCGAAAATTATAGAATACAAATATAATATAGGCTGATTAATTCATACACATAGTAGGCTATATAAACATTAACACGTTTCTAATTTTCTTGTTATATTTTAGTGGGTTACATGTTAGAAGTTCTGGGTGTAATTTAGCTAAAGAATTATACAACCGAGGCCCAAAATTAATGCTATACTTTAGACCAGCAGATGTGAAACATTTAGGTTCTACTAATGTTGAATTATTATTTCGTCTTGTGTCATGATTATGTGCCTGTAATATAAACTTATTACGATTTTTATGATAAAATTTTAACAGAGTATATTTATAAATTTGTTCAATATTAAATGCATTAAATTGAGAATAAATAAATGTACCTCGGTACATCATAGTAATGTAATAAAACCTAATGCAGAAGATCTTTTTTACAGTTGTTCATATACCTTCATAGGTACAAGACGTTTTAAGATTCAATGTAAAGCATTTATTTTTTAGTGTTAAAATTATTTGACACATAACTTAGTGGGACGTTCGTGATATGTGTTAAACAGTGCACCCTGAACTCCACATAAAGATGCTAGATTGTGGGTTGCAGCCTTGAAGGTTAAGCCGTAAATCACGTGCACACGCGTTCCTTCTCATTGTCAGACTAAGTTATTTGGTGTACTGCGAGCTGTAGAAGCCGAGTAGTGCATAAAATACCCATATCGCTCCATCACCTAGCTGCAACAGTACACAGAGTCCTGCCGAGTTGGCGGGACAGCAACCGATGCGACGTCTGTCCACGCTGTACAATGTGTTCAGTTCAATTTATTACTTTTATTCTTCTTTTTATAACTTTTCTGTCATTCTGTCTACCGTCTGTTTCACTATTTTTGTTATTTTGTTCTTACATCTACTCACATTTCCTTACTTTTTTCCACTTCTTTATTCTACTAGTATTTTAAATTTTCTTCATGTTTTGTTTCCGTATTTTTTTATCTTCTGAGTTTATTTGCTTCAATTTTTTTGTATTTTTTCTTATTTTCTTTGTTCCCCTTAATGTTCATTGTTATTTTACAACTCTCCCATTCTTCTTCAGCTTCTCTCTTATATTCCTTTTCATTTTCCTTCTCCTCTCTCTCTCTCTGTCTCTCTCATCTTCCCTCCCTCCCACTCTATTGCCATCTCTTTATTCTTCTGTTAATTTTTTTCGTTTTAACTCTTTCAATTTCATTTTCTATTTTCTCTTAATTTTCTTCCAATTTTTTTTACATACTGGTACTCAGTTCTTCCATTAGTAACCTCTGATTGAGATCCTGTCTGATATGTACAGTAGTGGCAAAAAAACCGGACCGACGGAATAATCAAAGTCCCCGATATGAGCCACTGCGCATGCCACGCCCGCATTCACAAGATAGCGAGTAATCTATTGAAATTGTTGTAGTTTCGACTGCTGACGTAGTCCTTTTATTTATGTATGTATGTATTTATTTATTTATTTATTTATTTAACTAGCTAGCTAGTGAGTACAAATTAAATTTATAAAACAGAAATGTTTCTAGCTGGTAAAATTCGTGTTCTGGGAATAATAAGTTAATTAAGCAGTAAAATATTGCTGCAATCGAAAAGTATTGGCAATAAATTTGAATAAGGAACAAAAAAAGCTTCCTTCCCAGGCAGGATTCGAACCACGAAAGTCTTAGTTACCAGTCTATCGTGCTGTCACCGTGAACAAGGCTCTTAAATCAGCTACAAGGGTCGGTCCGGTTTTTTTTTTTTGCCACTACTGTACATTTATTATGAGTTATTACAGCGATGTCTGCAATGGAGGGGGAAAGAAACTGGCAACCCTATCCCATTATCTCCTGGCTTAGTTGCTTCATGAGTGATGCATTGTTGGTGTCATATGTGTAGTTCAGACCTGTATTCGGGCAGTTGACTAAATAACATTTCACTTTGAAATTTTGCATACATCTCAAGTCTGATTAGTGAACTATGTTTCTATTAGTGATGTATATTATACAGCAGTGGCTGTCATTTCTCGACTCGCGAGTCAACCCCTTAATACATAACCAGGTTGGAGGGGTAAGGCAAGGCATGATCTCCTTCTCCTTAGCGATCAATTGTTCATAAAGCTAAGCAGTTTATGTTTTCTTCCCTCCTCCTACCTTTCCCTTTCCTGTGTATTTCGGGCTGTATTTTATATGATGTTATCTTTGCCGACCACTGCAATAGAGGGTGAAAGGAGCTGACTACCTATTATTTTCTGGCTTAGTTGTCTCATGATGCCTTATTGGTGTCACTTAAGAAGTTTCAACCAGTCTTCGAATTGCTGACTAAACATACGTACGTACATACATACATACATACATACATACATACATACATACATACATACATACATACATACATACATACATACATACATACATACATACATACATACATACATACATACATACATTTGTTCATTTTCTTTTTCATTTTTAGTCATTATTTCTCTCTTTCATTGAACTCCATCTTTTTCATCTTCATTTTACTTCATAGCTATCTAGTCCCGCCTCTTTCTATATTTTATTTTTTTCTTTTCTTAATGTACTCCTCAATTTATTTTCTTTTTCTTTTCCTCAGTTACTATATTCTCTTATCCCCTATTACTTTTTTGTATCTCTCCAGTTTTTCTCGTTCCCTTTTTCCACTTTTATGCTGTTATAAATAGTTTTCTTATTGTCAGTAATATTCTATCTTTGGTTCTCTCGCTTTTACTACATTTAGTATTTAATTTATTGCATTACAACGAAGTGAAGAGAAGCGAATAGAAACATTTCAAATGTGGATATGGAGGAGAATGGAACATGCGAAGTGGACAGACAGAATAAGAACGAAACTGTGTTAGAAAGAGTGGATGAAGAAAGAATGATGCTGAAACTGATCAGAAAAAGGAAAAGGAATTGGCTGGGTCACTGGTAGAGAAGAAACTGCCTTTCGAAAGATGCACTAGAAGGAATGGTGAACGGTAGAAGAGTTCGTGGCAGAAGAAGATATGAGATGATAGACGACATTAAGATATATGGATCATATGAGGAGACAAAGAGGAAGGCAGAAAATAGGAACGACTGGAGAATGCTGGGTTTGCAGTGAAAAACCTACCCTTGGGCAGAACACTATGAATGAATTAATTATATTTTATAGACCTACTTTGTTTTTATTTATTTCACGATGTTTTAAGATCATTGCCTTGGATATTTGGTAGCACTGTTACATTAATATAATATTAACATACTTCCTCCTGACAATTTATAAATTAGTTATTATTATTATTATTATTATTATTATTATTATTATTATTGTCGTCGTCAGGATTATCAACAATATGGCTTTCCTTATAGTTCAGGCAGGAGCGGCTGTTCCACGTGAGCACTGTCATAGGCGCGTGAAGGCTCTGATGTAATAAACAAGAGAGCAGGAATACATCTGTAAACAGTGTGTCTGCTTTTCATTGCCCCCATTACAGATGTTCCATATAAACACACTCCAAGAACCTGCCCTATCCGTAAAACAAAACAAATCGTTCACAATTTCGGCTTTTCTAAGATACGAGAGAGAGTTCAATGGCATCGGAGTTTATAAATTTAACAACCAGGTTCAATCACCTCAAAAGAGGATTATTTTGTGCATATGTCAATTATCCCTTGTTTTTCTGTACGTATTCAGAGATGAAAATATTTTGATGCGTTGGTCATAAAGCAATTATGAAGTGATATTACAAGGAATACCTACTGTATGTATTATGAAAAAACCTATGCCGCAGACACATTCACTAGTACTACAAGTGTCAAAGAATCTCTAGGACATTCGGAAAGTAATGGCAACATAGTTACTGTTTAACAATAAATTTATAAAAAATAAAAAATACATAAAAATCGCAATTAATTCAAACTGTATCATCATAAATATGGAACTAAACGATCCGATTTCATACCACTAGAGGAACCAAAGTGTTTCACAAGCACAGCTCTTAGCCATGGTACCTACTTTGGTCCAACGTTAGATAATAAAATAATTGAAAAATACCCGAATTTGTAAAATTTTAGTATCACAAATTTCAGAAATAGCGTTAGGAATTTAATTTTTAAAGAATATATATTGGTTTCGAAAAGACAAAGTATATGATAATGTCTCGTGACGAGATTATTGTACGAAATGGAAATATAAAAATTGGAAATTTATCCTTTGAAGAGGTGGAAAAATTCAAATACCTGAGAGCAACAGTAACAAAATATAAATGATACTCGGGAGGAAATTAAACGGATTAAATATGGGCAATGCCTGTTATTATTCGGTTGAGAAGCTTTTATCATCCAGCCTGCTGTCAAAAAATCTGAAAGTTAGAATTTATAAAACAGTATTTACCGGTTGTTCTTTATAGTTGTGAAACTTGGACTCTCACTTTGAAAGAGGAACATAGATTAAGGATGTTTGAGAATAAGGTGCTTAGAAAATTATTTGGTGCTAAGAGGGATTAAGTTACAGGAGAATGGAGAAAGTTACACAATACAGAACTGCACACATTGTATTTTTCACCTGACATAATTAGAAACTTTAAATCCAGACGTTTGAGATGGGCAGGGCATGTAGCACGTATGGGCGAATCCAGAAACGTATATAGAGTGTTAGTTGGGAGGCCGGAGGGAAAAAGACCTTTGTGGAGGGCGAGACGTAAATGGAAAGATAATATTAAAATGGATCTGAGGGAGGTGGGATATGATGATAGAAACTTGATTAATCTTGCTTAGGATAGGGACCAATGGCGGGCTTATGTGAGGGCGGCAATGAACCTCCGGGTTCTTTAAAAGCCAGTAAAGTAAGTATATATTGATTTAATATGTATATGTATTTGTATGAGTTAAATTGTTAAAATTGAAATTTATTCTTTAAAGTTAATTTATTACTATAATTTTTTCCTTGATCCATTTTGTGTCAAATAATTACCTTCATTTGTATTAAGTATGTGTTTAGATAACTCCCTGAGCACGAGTTTTTACTCCTTCAGGGAAGAATTAAGATTGTTATTTTACTAACAATAAACAATGAAATAAACAACAATTTAGGTTACTTTTGACATTACATATTACAGATATAGTCTCCTGCCATGGTAACAATACGTTGCCAAATTCTTGGATGAAGGCGGGCTCCATCTGCAGCAGCATTTCTGGATATCTCTCTCACTGATCAATCTAAAGCTCTTCGGATGTCAACTCTTGATTAAAAGCGAATGCCTCGCTTCCATCCAACTTGGATAGTTCAGTATGGTAGGTCTTCTCCCCCATAGGTTTCTTGTAATGCCTTAAAGAACTGAGTTACATGTTTTTCTCTTGCATCTTGGATTGTTATGAAGCACCTTTATTCGTACCTTCAGGACTGTATTGTTTACTACAAATCAGAAACAGTCACTCTATTTACAAAATAGTGCAAATTTATAAAACAATCGCTGTTCTATTACGTAGTACAAGATTTCAATGGTCTCCGCTAGGAGCACTGATTTACAGCATTGTTGCCATTTCTTATCGAATTCCCTAGTATTTAGACACCGAATCACGTTCTTAATGTTTTGTGTGGTAGCTGCTTTATTTAGTTTTATAATTTTTTTACGCAAGCAATAGTAATAATAATAATAATAATAATAATAATAATAATAATAATAATAATAATAATAAATAATTTAATTTTAATAATAATGATAATAATTTAATAATAGTTATTATCATTATCATCATCATCATTAGACTCGAAAGTTTATTTTGGTTGAACTTTTTCACAAGCTAATTAATTCATATGAATCTCTCTCTCTTTGAATGGCCCAACCTTCTGAGTTTTAAGCTATAGTTTATAACAAAGTATAAAGCAAAGTAAATTCAGTTGTTACGTCTTCCCTTTGGCCTCTCAACTAACACTCTATGTGTGGCGTGCACCAACCAGGAGTAAACGAAACTAAAGTAGTAAATCAGTAAGTGAGAAGGAAATATGTGACTTCCAAAGAACAGTAATGAAGTAAAGCAGTAAATTACTTACTTTAGCTTTTAAGAAACCCGGAAGTTCATTGTTGTCCTCACATAAGCCCGCCATCGGTCCCTATCCTGAGCAAGATTAATCCATATCCCATCTTCCTCAAATCCATTTTAATATTATCCTCCGTCTCGGCCTTCACAAAGGTCTTTTTCCCTCCGGTCTCCTAACTAACACTGTGTATGCATTTCTGAATTCGCCCATACGTGCTACATGCTCTGTCCATTTCAAACGTCTGGATTTAATGTTCCAAATTATGTCAGGTGAATACAATACGTGCAGTTCTGCGTTGTGTAATGTTCTCCACTCTCCTGTAACTTCATCCCTCTTAGCCCCAAAAATTTTCTTAAGCTTCTTATTCTCAAACACCCTTAAATTCTATTCCTCTCTCAAACTGAGAGTCCAATTTTCACAACCATACAGCACAACCGATAGGCCTAATATAACTCTTTTGTAAATTCTAACTTTCAGGTTTTTTGAGAGGAGAATGAACCGAATAATAACAGGAATTTCCCATATTTATTCTGGATTTAATTTCCTCCTGAGTGTCATTTATATTTCTTACTGTTGCTCCAAGATATTTGAATTTTTCACCTCTTCAAAGGATAGGCCTAAATTTCCAGTTTTTATATTTCCATTTACTGATAATTTTAAGACGACCTTTGGCCCGAAGATGGTTACGAAAATAGGCTGTTGGCACGTAATACGGAAGGTAGGAACATTAGGACCTGAAATTGTCAATATCGCTCAGAATAGAAGAAGGTAGCGAAAGTTTGTTGAGGCCCTTTGCTCCAGTGAGAGATATAGGATATGATGATATTTCCATTTCGTACTATGTTCTGGTCACAAAACATAATCATATTTTTTGTCTCTTCGGGATTTACTTCCAAACCTATCTCATTACTGGCTTAAAGTAAAATTCCCGTGTTTTCCCTAATAGTTTGTGGATTTTCTCGTACATATTCACGTCATCAGCATAGACGAGCAGCTGATGTAGCCCGTTGAATTCCAAACTCTGTTATCCTGGACTTTCCTAATGACCTATTCTAGAGAAAAGTTAAATATTAAAGGTGTTAGTGCATCTCCTTGCTTTAGCCCAAAGTGAATTGGAAAGGCATCTGACATAAACTGGCCTATACGGACTCTGCCGTACATTTCACTGAGACACATTTTAATTAATCGAAGTAGTTCCTTGGGAATACCAAATTCAATAAGAATATCATATAAAACTTCTCTCTTAACGTGTTAATATCCCTTTTTGAAGGAGATACTTATCAGTGAAATTGGGATTTAAAAAAATGGATGTCTAAAATATAAAAGTGTTACAGATAAGATTCTTAAGACAAACTTTAGGATGTACAGCATTCGAACACAAAAAGAAAAAAATAATTTTATACAAAAATAATAATAAAAAACATGTAGTGGAAAACACAAAATCACACCGAAAGGAATTGGCATATCGCTTACAATGAATTACAGAAATAATAAATTAATATTGCAGTAACTTATCGACCCATAAATGGCATGGGAAGCAATACCTACGAAATACCTCTTTTTAAGACATTATTTATGTGTTCATTATGATGACAGTGCTTATGGATATCGATAAGTGACATTAACAATCACTAATAATGATAATATAATAAACACTACAGATCCTAAATTCATATTCATGTAACATTTCCCGTTAGTCGTTTTGGAAACATCAACCCTTGCTACACATTTTCTTCTTCCATTCATTAACATTAATTTCGGCATTACCACCGGACATGAGTCTTCGTAAACGCGAGTTTTCGTGTCCACGCGGCCAAGTGATGTCACTGTAATGGAAACTGGGTCACGACCACTTCCGCCTACGTGCACAGTAAGTGACAAATTACAACATCTTAACTCTTCCGACATGTGGACCGCTCTGGGCCAAAACCAGCCCCACCCATAACAACTGGCAGCTTCCTAATTCCAGGACCCATTATAGAATAGAAGAAAATTGAGCCAGCATTGCATGTTTCTACATGCATGTATGTATTCCATACAGAATTGAAGCAGATTGTTGTAACTGGCTGCAGCACGAAGTCATCAATATTATCATCACTAGGGCTCGGAAGTTGGTGAAATATCGTCTTTTTTCTGAGAATCACAGACAATGTAGGGTGCAATATAAGCCCGTTTTACTTCAACACGAACCAATATAGCCCACTTTTATTTTGTATTTTTGTGCATTTTTCGATATTTTATTGTATATTGATCATTTTTAAGAAAATATAGGCCTACTTTTTGTTGCATTTTTTGCCCTGTTCTGTTTTAACGGACATTTTTTTAAGTTGTGGGCGTAGTCCATATTCAAGAAGTTACTGCAGATTGCTTACGCAATTTGATTGCGTCATGCAGGAATTTTCCTTATGGTTGCATCAGCCTTGACTTCTGATCACGTGTGTTAAGTGCTTCCCATCTTTCAACGCAACAGAACAAATATTGCAGCCGCAGTCCCCGCAGTCAGCATTTAATTGCACGTCACAAGTAAAGACGTACAAATGCCGAAAGTGAAGTAAAATAGACAAAGTTTTTTTTCTAAAATTAGTGACAGTTTGGTGACAATGTATTTTCCACAGATGGAAATAGATTATATTATTTTATAAGTTGTGTGAAATTAAAGAAAGTGCTGATGCAGCCAGATATATGATTGGTGAAAGCGGGCATGTCGATTAAATCATTTTACACAAAAATGGTTTACACAACATGCATGGCTCTTGCTCTTCATAGATTGTATGAACTATTGCGAGTTAACAATTTGCAAAAACGTGTGGGAAAAATTCGACAAGAAATTAAGCAGAAAATGAAAAAGCTATTGGAAAACAACATTGGATACCAGTCAATGTGTTAAGTCGAGAAAGTTTTGCAAAGTGAAAATGTTGACTTCAATGCTTCTGATGAAGATTTTTTACCCGGGGACCTTGATCGTTGCAAGTATGCGCCCATGACGTGAGTTTAAGTAAAATGGAGTTTTATTATTATTATTATTATTATTATTATTATTATTATTATTATTATTATTATTATTATTATTATTATTAAAATCTTGATCTTTTTTATTTTAATGTCATATTTTCAGAAATTTAAGATCATACAATAGGTCATTTTTCTGCTATTTTTAGATCAACAACTTCCGAGTCCTAATCATCACCATCATAATTTTAATCATCATCATCATCATCATCATCGCTACCATGATCATTACCATCACCACAAACATCATTACCTCTATTGTCTTAGAATCACAACCAATCATACCTCCATCACAGTAATAATCAACATCATTATCATTATTATCAACACATGCAAAAATTTTTATTACACCATTACCTCTCTGACAAAGGAACAATATTGTTGGAGTTCCTTCTAGAATTATTTAATTTGTCTTCCATTTAATATTATGTATGTAGATTTCAATTGGAGGAATAATCTCGTCATACGATCATGCCAATTTAATGGTTGGGGGTGTTTTGAAAGTCACTGTGAATATACAGTAATGTCCACGAGCATCACTACAAGTTTGGAACCGTTATATATTAGTTTTAAAACACTTCCACCAGTTTTTGTTGCAAAATACGCTGTTGTACTTTATCAAGTATGCTTGGATGATCTCGAAGGTTATTTTACGACGCTTTATCAACAGCTTAGGTTATTTAGCGTCTGAATGAGATGGTGATAATGCCGATGAAATGAGTCCTGGGTCCAACACCGAAAGTTACGCAGCATTTGCTCATATTGGGTTGAGGGAAAACCCCGGGAAAAATCCTCAATCAGATACCTTATCCCCACCGGGAATCGAACCCGGGCCACCCGGTTTCGCGGCTAGACGCGCTAACCGTTACTCCACAGGTGTGGACGATGATTTTGATGCAGTGCACAAAATTACTGCTCTCCCTAGATTAAAGTCTGATGCCGTCAGGTATGTGAAGAAGGATTTTTAAAAATGACGCGTTAACCAAAGTCTCAGAAATTGTAGAAATCTGACAGCTGTTTGTGCAGGGGCACTGCCTTATTGGAACCATGAAATGATTTTATGCATTTTATATTTTTGTATAGCTCAACTGATGAATTGTATATGCTTGTAAATTGAATTAATCTGCTTGCTATGTATTGCATATTTTTGTGCAGATCAATTGTAAATTTAATTAATTTGTGTGATATGCAGTATTTTGTCTATTTTATACAGCTGAACTGATTGAATTGTTTATATGCTTGTTAATTGAATTGGACGGAGTTACGCAATACGAGACCAAGCGTCAAAAACCTGTTTCGAGATATTGGGCATTGAAATAAATATGTTTTTTATAAAGCATTTTATTCAAGAAATATTATAACATTCATACTATTACAAAAAATCAAAAATGGCTAACAGATTTTTAATAAGAGACCAGCAGTTGAATTAATATTTCAAAGCAAAATAAATAAATAAATTTTATGCAATAAACGAATTTTTACTTATAAATAGCAGCAAAATTTAGATATCGCATTCTTGATTTATTCCGAGTTAAATTAGCCTGCCATCAACAGATTTGTGCAAATATCTCATTTTTTTTCAAATTGTCGGTTGGTCTACTATTGCGTAACTCCCTCCAATTAATCTGCTTGCTATGTATTGAATATTTTTGTACAACTCAGTTGATGAATTGTTTATACTTTTAATAATTAATTAATCTGCTTGAAATATTTTGTCTATATTTATATAGTTCAACTGACTGAATTGTTTATATATTTGTTGACTTAATTATTCTGCTTGCTATATATTATATAGGCTATTTTTGTTTAGCTCAACTGATGACTTGTAAATGCTTGTTAATTGAATTAATCTACTTGCTATATATTATACAGGGTGATTCACGAGGATTTACCGTCAATTAGGAGCTTATTTCCGAAGACATTCTGAGCAAAAATGTCATATAAACATTTGTCCTAATCTCAATATTTTTAGAGCTGCACTAAATTGAAGTTGTTTGTAAAATACCATTATTCTTGAGTTTTAATGGTAAAAGAATATTACAGAAAAGAATGAACTATTCAGGAGTATCATTTCTTTAATTAGCTAGTATTCTGAAGCTAAAAATGTGTTGTGAATTCCATAGTTGCTTCGTACAGAATTTTTTTTCCAATTTTTAACTACAAAATTACATTTTCTTACGGATTTATCACAACAATCGTTACAAATCACGCCGCTCTTGTAAATTCTTTAAGACTGTACATTAGGATGTATAATTAAACTGTAAAGAATCAAGTTTCTAAAGTCGTATGATTTGTAACAATTTTCGTGATAAGTGCATAAGAATTATGTAATTTTTAGTTAAAAATTAAAAAACAAAATCTGCACAAAGCAATTAACAACATATCTTTAGCTTCACAACATTAGCTAATTAAAGAAATTATACTTCTGAATAATTAATTCTCTATTTGTAATATTTTTCACCCTTAAAACTAAAGAAAAAAAAGTAATTTACTAACAACTTCAAATTAATGTAACTCTGAAAATATTGAGATTAGGACACGTGTTTATATGACTTTTTTGCTCAGAATGTCTTCGGAAATAAGCTCCGTGACGGTAAATCCTCGTGAATCACCCTGTATATTGTATATCTTTGTATAGCTCAACTGATGAATTGTTTAGGCTAGTAAATTGAATTAATCTCCTTACTATGTGTTGTATATTTTTTGTAAAGCCATCAGCGTAGCTCAGTCGGCAGACTCGTTTGCCTGCTGATCCGAAGCTGCGCTGAGACTTGTGTTAAATGTCTGGATTTAGTGTTCCTAATTATCTAGGTGAATAATACAATGTGTGCAATTCTGCATTGTGTAACTTTCTCCATTCTCCTGTAACTACATCTCTCTTGATATATGGAGAAGGATGGAGCAGCGAATAGGGATTATAAAGAATGGACACTTCGCGTCGGTACCATTGATGTAGCCGGACCGATTTCAATGACCTTCAAGCCAGCTAGAGCGTCAGATTCTGCTTTCTCCCTAGAGTTGGCGCTGACATCACACCAGCTAGCAGTCGACACAGCGGAAATATAACACATATAATTAATACATCTAGGTACATTATGTAATCAAATAAAATAAATTGGATCCATTAAATAATCAATCCTTCATTAACTGTAATGTCTAGACTCTAGAGTTCCTTTATAACGAGAGTTCAGACGTTGACCCCAACAACAATTAAAATATATAATGATTTGATAGCGCTGAAAATGGAAAAAAACAAAACTCTTACGAGAAGTAAAACCATATACCTATATTATATTATATTATTATACAAATATTAAACGAATTCGATACTTAATTTTATAATGTATTATATTATTTTATAATATAATTTATGATATCTGAAATATAAAATATTATTATTGCAACTAGTTTATCACTGAGAAATAAGGAAAAGCTGTTAACTTGAATTTATTTGAAGCAAAGCGTTACTGAATTATGCAATAAGGTAGGCGATGTTTGGATCTGTGCCTTAATTCTATTCTCAATTGTTATCTTAGCGTATGCTCGATTACACTACCTCTAGCGCTTGAAAGTGGAACTAGCCGCTGGCGCACAGAGAAACAAAACACAGGAAAATTCGTTCAGTGTCCATTCTTTATAATCCCTATTCGCTGGATGGAGTGTGTGAAATGGACAGACAGAATAAGAAAGGAAGCTGTGTTGGAAAGAGTGGGTGAAGAAAAAACGATGCTGAAACTGATCAGGAAGAATAAAAGGAATTAGTTGGGTCACTGGCTGAGAAGAAACTGCCTACTGACGGATGCACTGGAAGGAATCGTAAACGGGAGGAGAGTTCGGGGCAGAAGAAGATATCAAATAATAGACGACATTGAGATATATGGGTCATATGCGGAGACAAAGATGAAGGCAGAAAGTAGGAAAGACTGGAGAATGCTGGGTTTGCAGTGAAAGGCCTGCCTTTGGGCAGAACACTATGAAAGAATATAACTTTTCATACAATTGTAATTAACATTTTAAATCATGTTATTAGATTAGATTCATTTGGTTGTAAACTTTTTCGCTATTTCGGCATCAAACAACAAAATTACACCACGATATCTAAATATGAATACAAGCTTACATTGTTACACAAGTATAACGTAATAAGTATATTTGACACAAGTTCAACCTTAAGTTAAGTAATTCAATCATTAAAATGTACACCGGAATTTGTTTGAAAACATTATTGCAAGCATTATTTCCGTCGTCTTTCAATATGAACAATTCTTTAAAATTTAACCTACAGTATTTACAATTTATTCATGTTAAAATTATGTTAAATTGATTAAAAAAACAAGATTTTGTATTATGTATGCTTATATAGCCTACGACATGGATTATTGGTGTTCCACATATTATTGCATTGTTCACTCTGTGATTGTGTAGAAAAATTGAATTACGTATGCATAATCGTTGTGTTGTACTATTTGCGTAACAATTTTAATTCTAATGATTATAATATGGGATAGGCGTATTTGTATTTAAAGAATACGTCATATACTGTTTGTTATCTGATGATGCCGAAATGGCGAAAACGTTTACAATCAAATGTATGTAATGTATTACCACAGTCTAGTATATACAATCATGAAGCTTGAGTTGTGAGGGTGCTAGGAACAATAGACTGTGCCGGTACTATTTCGCATTGTCTGTAATGAGGCGATAGTAGCGATCCTAGTGGTTAGCAACTATCTATGGATGCATATTTACTACGTATTGATTGTCGTGACTGTATATACTGTTCTCCAACCAGGAGATAAACCGTGAAAGGTATGTGCTTACTATTGCGTCATCTATTGGAGCGAAGTAGGTAGATAATATTATCGTTATAACGTCAGTTTAAAAATCATGCGCTCTCCTGCATATCTTATTTCCTGTATGGAGGGATTAAAAGACCAGGAGATTAACCGTGATCTAATTTTGTAACTAGGGTAGTATAAAAATGTGTATATCAGTGTTATTGTTTGTGCTGTGAGAGCTAGCCAATAGAGATACGAGTACCTACGTGTGTGACCTTATGACATCTTATGACATCAACATTCATTCACAGCATCACCCCGCTCCCTCTTATTCCCTGGAGACTTTCTCGTGGTTGGAGTACAGTACTAGACTGTGGTATTACTGTAACATGATTTAAAATGTTAATTACAATTGTATGATAAGTAAATTGACTGTAGTATTAATTATTAAAAAGATATAACATTAGTAATAAGACTTATCGGAGATTTCACAATGAATTGTAAGCTAATGGCAATAGCCCAAGCAATAGAGTCTAGTTACAAATCCAGAGGTTAAAGATTCCATTTAGACCTAATGCAGTAACTAGGAGAATTATCTTCTTCGTTAGGCACTGGGTGTGTGTCCTTCGTTTTTTGTGTTGCTTAATCAGTGACCTTACGCCATACTGGTTACATACCGAGGAAGTCCAAGTTACTTTGTCAACGTGTTGGTTCAAGAGAACTGCAACGGAAAAGGGCCGAGTTCTTGAAGGAGGAAGATGGTGTTGTTGAATATGATGATGATAATCTTAAATGTTGTTTGATGGCTTCTTTTGCGTCTGTTGATATAGATTTCGATTCTTTCAGTCGTGTGTTAAAATAAACCTCGAATTTTGCGGAAGTAAGTACTGGTTCCATCTTCAAGGACACGTCTCGTTTACAACTGTATCTCTTCTCTTTATTTACACAGGCTCTCAGCTGAACAGGTTTGACAGCATTATTATTTGGTTATGTACATATTCATTTAATCACGTTTACAACTGAAGAAGTAAGATGATTTCATTGTTTACTTACAATGCACTGTATGTTCTAGTAATCATATTTTCATCTGCAAAGAATAGGCGTCTATCTATCTATCTATCTATCTATCTATCTATCTATCTATCTATCTATCTATCTATCTATCTATCTATCTATCTATCTATCTATCTATCTATCTGTCTATCCTACACCTGTGGAGTAATGTTTAGCACGTCTGGCCGCGGAACCAGGAACCGCGGGTTCGATTCCCGGTCGGACAAGTTACCTGGTTGAGGTTTTTTCCGGGGTTTTCCCCCAATACGAGCAAATGCTGGGTAACTTTCGGTGCTGGACCCCGAACTCATTTCACCTGCATTATCACCTTCATCTCATCCAGACGCTAAATAATCTAAGATGTTGATAAAGCCTCGTCTGTTTGTTCTTCTGTCTGTCTGTCCGTCCGTCTACTGTGAATTATTTTATGTTATTGAAATATCATCATTTATGAAATGATATTTTTAATGCTGCTCTAAATTGCACAGCGTTCATTAGATATTGAGATTATTACGAATAATTTACGAAGGTAATAATTTAATAATAATTTGTTTATTTAATCTGACAGAGCTAAGACCAGTAGGCCTTCTCTTCCGCCCAGCCAGACTCTAATTCTAATTAAATACAATTGGTTACATAGTTATTACATTAATATCTAGACCGTAAAACAACATGAAAGTGAATAATGAAAGTAAAAGTAAATAATGAAAGTTAGATAAGTAATGTTAGTGAGATAATAATAAACAATGGTAAGAAATAATAATAATAATAATAATAATAATAATAATAATAATAATAATAACAATAACGAGATAATTTAAACATTTATTCTGCGTTATAATATATAACCTGCAAAAACGTATTCTCATTAATCCACTCGTTTAGGCGATTGAAGAATTTTCTACCCTTTTCCATGAAAAAAATATTAGTGCAAACACTCGTGATGCCCCACTTCGATTACTGTGATATTCTGTTTACTGACCTAAGCGTTACTTCGGCGCAGAGACTACAACGTGTTCATAATACGTGCGTCCGTTTCGTCTGCAATATTCGCCGGGCTGATCACGTAACACCATCCCTCGAAATGTTGTCCTGGCTCCGTCTAGAAGATCGTAGGAAAATCCACTGTCTTTCCCTTCTCTTTCACATATTGCATTTCTCCACTCCTGTCTATCTTGCGTCTCGTTTTCAAAATTTATCCACCCATCATAACCAAGACACACGACCACAACACTCCTCAATATTATCCATTCCCTCCCACCGAACATCCTCATATTCATCTTCTTTCACTATGGCTGTTCCTCGACTTTGAAATTCTCTATCGAGTATTTATTTTCTTGGGTTATTTTACGACGCTATATCAACGTCTAGGTTATTTAGCGTCTGAATGAAATGAAGGTGATAATGCCGGTGAAACGAGTCCGGGGTCCAGCACCGAAAGTTACCCAGCATTTGCTCGTATTGGGTTGAGGGAAAACCCCGGAAAAAACCTCAACCAGGTAATTTGCCCCGACCGGGATTCGAACCCAGGCCACTTGGTTTCGCGGCCAGACGCGCTGACCGTTACTCCACAGGTGTGGACTCTATCGAGTAATGTCAGGTACTGTCAGACATCAAACCAATTTAAGAATAGACTAACGAAATATTTTTGTAACAATTCTTGTTAACAATAATAGCTGTTTCAGGTTTTTCAGTGTTTAATGGTTTTATATATATATATATATATATATATATATATATATATATCACAGAATAAATATTTACATTATCTCATTATTATTATTATTATTATTATTATTATTATTATTATTATTATCATCACTATTTCTTACCAATGTTTATTATTGTCACACTAACATTACTTATCCAACTTTCATTATTTACTTTCTTGTTGTTTTATGGTCTAGATATTAATATAATAACTATGTAACCAATTGTATTCAATTAGAATTAGAGTCTGGCTGGACGGAAGAGAAGGCCTACTGGCCTTAGCTCTGCCAGATTAAATAAATAAATAAATAAATAAATAAATAAATAAATACATCAATAAATAAATAAATAAATAATAATAATAATAATGTTTAATGGTTATATAACCGTTAAACATTGAGAAACTTGAAACAGCTATTATTGTTAACAAGAATTGTTAGAAAAATATTTCGTTATTCTATTCTTAAATTGGTTTGATTTCTGACATTACCTGACATTACTCGGTAGGGAATTTCAAAGTCGAGGAACAGCCACAGTGAAAGGTACAGATGCAGGTAATATAAATTCTAAAAAATTAAAGGTGGTAGATTTGAAATTAGTGGAAGTCTTACATTTGTGGAAATGGGGCCTCTCTAATACAATTTCAACATCTATTACATGGTTACTCAAGGATAGAACGTAGAATCTATCGAATATGAACACACAATACTACTTCGCCATTAACAAGTTTGATTAAACGTCGTTAAAGTAAGACAGAAAAATCTAGTGTTGACATAAATTTGTGTCATTACTTCTTTGACACCCTGCAGTGAACATAGGACTGGCTTGTGTACGTGTCGTCCTTTTTTACTTTTTTTATTTTTTTTCGAAAGATGGAAATAAAAAACGAAGAGGGAGAAAGAAATGAAAGCAACAAGATAAGAAACACGTTTTCTCGGTGCCATCGCACACACGTGCTGCCCACACTTCAACAATAAGCAGACAGAAAACAACAAACGAGCAGCGCACAGCGGCATGGTGCGGCGGCCGACCAATCAACATTCACGTGGCTGCTACGTTACGTGGATCATTACACCGTCCAGCAAGCTAATGATCTAAATAAATCAACAAAGCAATAGAGATGAGACAAATTACAGGAAAATTAATCAGTTATTATTACAAGACCTCAGATTTTACTGATGCGTCAGCTTTTATTAATTGGTATCTTACAGTTCGGACGTCGGAAACTGCGCACCAAAATTTTCTACCTGGATTTCGGTCACATAGGAACTGCACACTAACATTTTCTACCTGGATTACGGCCATATGGAAACTGGACACCAAAATATTTTCTACCCGCTTTGCCAATACTATAGATAGTTATAATTTACCAAACTGTTTTAATTTTGTTCGAAATGGAGCGTCTGTTTACATCTAAAAGTGAACAGGGTAGTTTAGTACTGGTATATGACGACTGTAAACTTTATAAAGCCAAGGAATTGAAAAATTATGAAGTAATATGGAAGTATTGTGCTAGAAAATGCAAAGCGAAAATAATTTATAGCTTGCTGAACAATATGGAAGTTATTAGAGAACGCGGTAGGCATAACATGTGGTGAACATTAGTACATTAAATCGTCAAATAATTAATGCAGCTACGAAAAGAAAAGCCATCGATGTTGTTTATAGTAAGCCATCAAAAATATTTCATGCTGTTTGTCAAATCTTGCCTACAGAAAACCTAAAAGTGCGTGATATATCTCGAATAAAAGGTAACATACAAATCGTGGAAGAAACTTCAACCTATTCTACCTAAATCGCAACCCGAAGTTCATGACAGACTGAGTCATTTAAACTTTATTACTAAACGAAGCGAAGATTTCATTCTTTTCAATAACAAGAAGTCGGGGAATTCTTCGCTATGGAACTAGTTGAGGTAAAACCGATAGGTACTAGACTTGAGAAATTTGTATACTGTTTAGCCTACTACAAACGTACATCTCCGAAGACGCAATTTTCTCTCCTACTGTATGGGCCCATGTATTGTGGGCCCCTATCACCACGGCATGGCGCGTCCTCAGGTTGCGGATCGAGGAGACGGCCTCCAGATATGGAGGGTAGCTGTGAATATATTGAATAAGCAGTCGCGGACAGCCGATGAGGGGTGGTCCTCCAGCTTGGGGGTTGGGCGAAGGGCTAACAGCCCAACACAGTAAAAAACAGCTTGTTACGAATCCTTCAAATAAGCCTCGGAATGGGTGAGAATATTGTACGAAATGGAAATATAAAAATTGGAAATTTATTTTTGAAGAGGTGGAGAAGTTCAAATATCTGGGAGCAACAGTAACAAATATAAATTATACTCGGGAGGAAATTAAACTCAGAATAAATATGGGAAATGCCTGTTATTATTCGGTTGAGAAACTTTTATCATCCAGTCTGCTGTCCAAAAATCTGAAAGTTAGAATTTATAAAACAGTTATATTACCGGTTATTCTTTATGGTTGTGAAACTTGGACTCTCACTTTGAGAGAGGAACAGAGATTAAGGGTGTTTGAGAATAAGGTGCTTAGGAAAATATTTGGGGCTAAGAGGGATGAAGCTACAGGAGAATGGAGAAAGTTACACAACACAGAACTGCACGCATTGTATTCTTCACCTGACATAATTAGTAACATTAAATCCAGACGTTTGAGATGGACAGGGCATGTAGCACGTATGGGCGAATCCAGAAATGCATATAGAGAGTTAGTTGGGAGGCCGGAGGGAAAAAGACCTTTAGGGAGGCCGAGACGTAGATGGGAAGATAATATTAAAATGGATTTGAGGGAGGTGGGATATGATGATAGAGAGTGGATTAATTTTGCTCAGGATAGGGACCAATGGCGGGCTTATGTGAGGGCGGCAATGAACCTCCGGGTTCCTTAAAAGTAAGTAAGTAAGTAAGTAAGTAAGTAAGTAAGTAAGTAAGTACTATATGGGCAGCCCTGACTGCATCGACCTCTCGCACAACAAATGGCTGTGAATCATTTCACAAGCATTTTAATTTCAGTTTTTACAGCAGTAATCATTCATTGTATAAATTCGTGATTCAACTTTTGGGAATACAAACTGAGACTTACATTATTAAACTGGAAAGGACTGAAGGAAGTAACCGAAATTTCAATGTAAAGTCAGTCAAATGCAAAAGAAACGTATTTTGTAAATTGTGCAGTTTCCGGGTAAGATTAGTAAAACCCTCGTGAATCAGTGTGCAGTATCCTGGTAGGATTAGTGGGTGTCTCGATAAGCGGTGTGCAGTTTCCGGATCAAAGCGTGCAGTTTCCATTTACCCTTACAGTTAACACTAACTTAATTTAATCGTTATCACGGAGCCTTGGTTGCAGACTACGTAATAGGGTGCAGCCAAAATATAAATGCTATGGAATCAAAATGTAATATCAAGAAAAAGTTGTAGGGTGATATCATAAAGAACAATGCAAAATATATTTTCTCTAGATTAATATTTAGAGGTGCCCCAAGAGCATTATATTTTGAAAATTTCACAAAATTTTGAGGTTCAGATCTTTTTTTTAGCGAGAGAACATTCTCCAGTGATTTAATTTGAACAGAATACCATGAACATGTTACAAAACACGTGTTAAAAGACTGCATATTTTTGGTCCCTTGTAGTTTCATTTTGAAGTGTCAGAGAAACCTCAATTTTTAAGAAAATTTGGAATAATCACAAAACTCTTAGGTATGATATTTAATAAAACAAAATTAATGTAAATTCATTCTTCTTATGTTGCAGAGTATTTAAATCAGAATATCTCTAATATTAAGGGAGAGGATGGTATTTTTTGGTGAAAAATGAGTAAATTAAAAAAAAATTCTTTAAAATACTCTGTGATATATGTGGAATGCATAGCATAACATTTTGTGGGTATTTGTGCCCTTACCGCATGTTCAGTCGCCATTTTTAAACTTCCTGCGTTATGGGATTTTTAAATCACTCTCCAACTTTATATTGTTGTTTCCAGTAAATTAAATAAAAAAAACGTTTTTCTTTAAAATACTCTTTGATAAGTGTGGAATGCATTGCATAACACTTTGTGGGTATTTGTGCCCTTATCGGACGTTAAGACGTCATTTTTAAACTTCCTGCGCTATGGATTTTTAAATCACACGCCCACTTTTATCGGTTTCCAGTAACTTCATTTTTTTTTTTTTTTTGCTACATTGCCAGACAAAAATGGATATAATTTCTGAACTATTAAAGATACATGCATGCAATTTAGAATATACATTCTTTAGACTATTAGGAAACTTTTCTCTGTAACAGAACTTTATTAATTGATTTCATTTTAAAAATACGTCCGTTTGTTTGCAAGAAAGGTAATCAGAAAATTGTTATTAAATTTTGATTGTTTATTTTACAAACGTAGGGACGAATGTCAAAATTCTGTTACAGAGAGTTTGTAGAACATGCTTTTGCAAATACATTGCAAAAAACCGTTTGAATCTATCTTTAAAAACGGTTTAGATATGTCGTCTTCAGTACAATCCTGAAATGGGTAGATTTTTTTTTTCAAATTTGGGCCCCCAAATAATTTTTTTTAATATTTATATTTGGTTGAATTGCTACAGCTATGAGCTCTCTACAGACAAAAAATTAAAATTTTACACCAAATAGGAAAAAAGATTTAAAAAATACCATCCTCTCCCCTTAAGACAAGAAATCTGACCTTCTATCCTGTCTTCGTAATGACAGAGGGGCTGAATCATCACAATTACCTGTCTATCATGACATAAGAAAATATTGTCTATGGATCAAAAATGAATTAAAATCTCACTTCAAATCAAAAGAATCTACTGTTGGAGAGATTTAAGAAGGAGTTGCTATCAAAACTAAGGAAATCCAGGTAAAAGCATAAATTCCGAAAGTCACTCATACAAGAATATTACAACTGACTCATGCTTACAATGATCAATACACAAACTTAATGAAGCCTTGTAAGAAACGACATAGTGAAGACAACTAAAATGATAACATTGCAAAATTCAAAGAAGCAAACAAACTATTTCATATAGACTATGCAATAATTTACAATTCATGTTTGGAATAGTCAGCTAAGCCTCGTGTTAATAACATATATCAAAATATAATTAATTATTTATTCCATCTTATGGCTTAAGCATTGAATTACATATGAAAGGAAAACATTGATGTGTTACATCATATTTAGTCTTAATACTAACGTTTTCGCCCTTTGTAGGGGATCTTCAGGTACGAGATATAACAAAATATCATCTAAAATCAATTACAAAACATACTTTTACATTTGGAAATGACATTACTAGAGTAAATATGACATAGTAACAATATTAATCATCCACAGCAACATTAAAATATCCTGTCAAAATATTAAAACAAATTTAAAACGATGTGAATTTGCATAGCTATGAAGTAAAACTGAATACGTGATGTTGGTATACGAAGTAGATCCCCATACATGGTGCCTGCCAGTTAATATCTTGTCTAGGGTTCGCTTATTCGCGGATGATTGTATGGTATACAGGGAAATGAAAAGTTATGAAGATACTACTCTTCTTCAGAATGACCTCAAGAGAATAAACGATTGGGCTATAGCCAACAAAATGAAAATAAATTCTCTAAAGAGCAAAGCCATCAGCTTTACAAGGAAAAGAAATAAAATAATCTCATCGTATACGTTAGGGGGTGAAACCATTCCGGAAGTTACCAAATGCAAATATCTCGGAATAACATTTAGCAGCGATCTTGGCTGGGGGGAACACGTTACAGACACAGCGGGAAAAGCATGCAGAGCGTTACACTTTGTGATGAGGGTACTAAGAAAAGGCTCTGATAAATCCAAAGAGATTGCATATAAATCACTAGTACGTCCAGTAATGGAATATGGTGCTGCATGTTGGGATCCCTACAGACAAGAACATATTAAGACACTGGAAAAGATTCAAAAAGCAGCTCTCAAGTATTGTCGGAAAAATTCACCATTAAAGTGGGACACACTCACGGACAGGAGAACGCGAATTCGATTATGCGCACTGTTCAAAACATACAGAGGTGAGAATGCCTGGAGAGAAATAAAGGTTTAAGGTACAAATTAGATTTACTTTAAATGTTATTTTAACCGATCGTGCTTCATTTAATTTAGGATGTTCCCTGTTATTATTATTATTATTATTATTATTATTATTATTATTATTATTATTATTATTTTATTTTATTTTTTTTAATTTTTATTATTGTTAGTATTAATTATTAGTATTATCATTAATTGTAGTTTTTATTAATTGTGTTTATTATTGTCTTTATTGAGTGTAATTAGTTACCACTGCCACAGGGTATATACCCATTGCAGTGTGAATAAATACATACACATACATACATACATACATACATACATACATACATACATACATAAATACATACATACATACATACATACATACATACATACATACATACATACATACATACATACATACATACATACATACATACATACATACATACATACATACATATTTGTTGCCAATAACTTGTTGAAAGTAAATAGAGAAGCATACAGAAAGTGGATCAATGTGGTGATCACAATAAAATCAGTGAAATGCTAGAAATATAAAAACCTGATATTATTAAATGTGGAGTCATAAAAGCGTATGTAACTAATTTCATGGAGCGAGTAAAATTCTTGTTAAGTGTTCTGTGCTCTCGTATAACATCATGCGAGTCTAATCACCGTACACGGGTTGTTGAACTGTGGTGATGTGTTTTTTGTACGCGTAATTAGTCTAAACGTTGGACCACAATAAACCGGGAACGGAAACGGCAACGATAATGAGAACGGAAATAATGTTAAAATAAATGTATTTAAATGTGAGGATTAACAATTAACTATTGTGAACACTCACATTTAAATACATTTATTTTAACATTATTTCCGTTCTCGATCTCGTTGCCGTTTCCGTTCCCGATTTATTGTGAACCAGCCTTAATGGAATATACTGCAAATTGTCGAGTATTCATTCTGATGTACAGAGCGGAACTGTATGTAGTTGTGGGCTTGGGTGTTTACTTTCAGATGATATTTTGCTATATCTCGTACCTGAAGATGCCCTACAAAGGGCGAAAACGTTAGTATTAAGAGTAAATATGATGTAACACATCAATGTTTTCCTTTTATATGTAATTCAATGCTTAAGCCATAAGACGGAATAAATAATTAATTATATTTTGATATATGTTATAGACTATGCAGTTCCAAATGCAAAAAAGAAATGAATACTGTAGGCCTAACGGTGATAAAGACCGCCGTGTTCCAAAACAAGAAAGAATGTTTTACTAGAGCAAAGAACAGAAAGAAGGATGATAATTGGACTTGTTGACTTAGTAACCATTCAGAAAGAAATGAAAAAGAAAACAAGAATAAATTCTAACTAAAAAAAAAAATAAATGAGCTGAAATGGAATTTTTGTCACATTTTTATCTGCCCCGATCAGAATGTTTGCTTCTTAGTTCCTGATCGATTTGTATACCTGGTTGAAGCCGAAATATGAAGACAATACTGTCAACATCTGAAAATATAAAGCTACCTCCGAATGCCTTCTATGGAGAACCTCGAGAAAAATCTTTAGGAACGTTGGCTTTGTCCATCACAAGTACGTCTGCGCCATTATGGAATTCGAACCTGGGTCCTCAGTTATCGTAAACCAGTGTTCTGCCAAGACGACTTTCTTCAGCCCCTTACTCTTATTTTGTTCTTCTCCAGCTTTTTAGCTGCAATCTACTTTCATTATAATCCTCCATGCTTTTATACTTTTGGGCTATTCCATATAAAATCGATTAGTAAAAAACCTCGCATTTTTATACCCTAATTTTTTCCCTATTTATACAAGGTGCTGAGGAGAGTGCATTTGCAAAAATATACTATCGAAAGTCAAACGGTTTTCGTATTATTGAGCGACAAATTTAGCATAGTTTATAAAAACAAGCCTCTTTCAGAGCTCAGAACTCTAGAACCATTTACTGCAGAACAGTGAACGAGAGCTCATTTTGAAGGACATTTGGTAAGTTATGCTAAGAAGTAATCCTTATTTTTATTGTATACAGAGAGACAGATAATCTGATTTTACTTACTTTTAGGCTTTTTGCCCATTTGTAAAAATGTAAAAAAATTTTGAGAAAAAACCTTGCATTATTAAGAGGGATTCGGCATTGTTTTCTTAGTGTCACGGCAATAAGTTTCGAGGGTATTAAATAAATTATTTTCATACGTCTGGACTTGAACGGCGCAGTACCGCTCGCACTGGCCGATAGATGAAGATAAGCAAGCGTTGGGCGTCATTTTACTCCTGTGTTTATGAAAACCTGTGATAAGCTAGCCCAGCTATGCGCTACTAGACGAAACATCACGTGTTTGTCTCCTGGCCTTGCTTCCCTCGGCTAGATCCCGCCTCACAGTCAGCTGGTTAGCTCACGCGCGTACTATTTATTTTTCTTTATTTTATGTTTTCAATACTTTCTTATAAACGGTGCACCAGTAAAAAATATGTGTTTATTTGTACTTTCAATGCGGAATCTAACCATATATTTTAAAAATATTTTTTCGTGGGCAAAGAACTGTTTACATGTCAATATAAACTTTAACTTTTCAGCATCAAAATAAACCATGATTTTGATCATTGGGTGAAAGGGTTTCGGAGCCACAACAGTTTAAATTTGCTAATTTTATGAAAATACGATAAATTTAAATATTTTTAATTTCAAAACTATGAAGTTCTGATGCCTCAAACTTTGCACAAAGCATTGTATCACAGTTGTCTACGGACAGAAAAAGTTTCTTTGTATTTAAAAATTGCAAGGTCAATTTTCTCTATATTTCGGTCGATTTGAGATGGAATAGCCCTTTTATTCTTATCTCCTTTATCTGTGTCATCCTTTCATTTCCTCTTTGTCTTGTTCATTATCTTTGTAATATCCCTTTTCATTTCTTGCCTTTGTATAAATCTGATTCTTCTCTATTTTTTACTCCGCATGTCGTTTTTCTTCAACCTCTTTCTCTTTATACGTATCCCACCTGCCTTTTTAATTCTGCTACTTCTTATCATCTTACTCTTTCTTATTCTCTCTCCTCTTTTCCATCTTCTAAGCTCCAAAGTTTGTCTAAAGTGATGTATAAGTGATGCAAGTTGTCTGAAGTAATCTACTGCATCTGACCTTTAGCATATTTTGACTTTAGCTTCTCTATTTTAAATTACTTCTTTGGATCTTTTCATAATTCTTTAACACAGCTTACGTAAACAGTTTAATAGGTACTACATTACCGTATGCAATATGGGTAGTGGTGTTTGTTTTATTCGGAATTTACTGATGATGACTTGTAGATATAGGAGGTTAAGAAAAACAGCAGTGAAAACGATTGATTGATATGTTATCTGAACACACAACATGAAATACCAAGTGATTAATCACCGGAGTTAATGAAAGATTAATGGAAACCAAGGATGAAGTAGCAGTATTGCATATCAACCGGGTACTGAACCGAGATCCAGGTTATCAACCCCCACTGTGCTCGGTACAGCGAGTCCCACAGACAGGACACTCACAACTGCAACTGTGATTATAAGGAGAAATATGGTGTTCGTGCAAAACATCACCAAAGAAGAAACTATACAGGGCGTTGCTATCAAGTCTCGACAAATTTAAAAATCTTGTTGTATCGACTTCAGAGTTGGAAATGTATTTGCCTTATAAGACTTCGACGTTGAAGGTAAAGCATTCTTGCGTCGAATTGTTATATTAAAAACTTTGAGCAGGAGTTGAAATCATAGTCCAACAAGTGGAGAGGTTCAGCTTCCCCGCGACCAAAAACATTTCGACGACCTCAATCAAAGGTGAAGGAAATGATGATCTTTGCTTATGTTCATTAAGAACTCATCATGACAGAGTCTCATGTGGAACAAGTGTCACAGTTGTGTATTATCGTAACTTCATGCAAAATCTGCGCAAAAAAAATGCACAAAAATCGACCTCAGTTGCTCGAGGCTGGGCCACTGATTCTCCATGTCAATGCTCGCCCGCACATCGGGAATGTAACTCAAAGCTGCGCAAATCTGGATGGGAAGTATTACCTCATGCTCCCTACAGTCCGGACATGGGTCCACCAGATTTGGGCTTGTTCCCAAAGTTGAAAGAACCTATGCGTGGACGTCGTTTTGTTTCTCTGCCACCGTTACCAGAACCATTCGACAGATGAACAGAAGTGGTGCTTGGTTGGAATATTGAAGCTTCGCAGACAGTGGGATTCAGTCTTTGAGAAGCAGGGAGATTATATTGAAGGATTGTAAAGATACACTGCAAAAAAGAAATAAACGTGTAAGTAAAAAAAAAATTGTGTGCATTATTTATGATATGACCCTTGTACAATTATTACAGAAGCTTAGTCATAATACTGTAAGAATTCAAGGCAATAATAAGAAAATTTAACTTTTTTATCATATAATGAATAGAGAGAGAGAATATTGTGATGAGTATGTGATCTTTGGTCGTACTTAGTGTTATGTGGCGTGGCGTAGGTTTGTCTCTTTCCTTCTATAAGCCTATATGCCTATCCTATTTTATTCTACACTAGTAGAAGGATATTGGTCATAGTTACAGTATAATCTGTAAGACAAATTATATTAGAGAAGTATATACATGAAATGCAACTTTTACTCGAAAACAACATTAGATCCATAGAAATCTTACGTCAATATTGCACAAAACGTTTATTTAGTCGAAGTCGGCTATTACGGTTATTTATTGGTTATTTAAAAATGAGTAAAGACGCAATATTCCGAAGGATAGAGTAAGTAATTTAGATCTTCATCTAAAAATTATGGATGCCACGTAAATTACATATATTTTTTGTTTAAATATTTTACCCAAGTAATAAAAAGAGACAATATTCCAAAGGATTAGAGTAAGTAATTTAGGTCATAGAACTTCATCTAAAAATTGTGGGTGCCAAGTAAATTACATGTATTTTTTGATTAAGCATTTTACACAAGTAATAAAAGGAGACAATATTCCAAAGGATTAGAGTAAGTAATTTAGGTCATAGGACTTCATCTAAAAATTGTGAGTGCCACATAAATTACATGTATTTTTGTTTAAATATTTTACACAAGTAATAAAAGGAGACAATATTCCAAAGGAAGGAGACAATATTTCAAACGATTAGAGTAAGTAATTTAGGTCATAGGACTTCATCTAAAAATTGTGGGTGCCACGTAAATTACATATATTTTTGTTTAAATATTTTACACAAGTAATAAAAGGACACAATATTCCAAAGGAAGGAGACAATATTAGAGTAAGTAATTTATGTCTTCATCTAAAAATTGTGGGTGCCATGTAAATTACATGCATTTTTTTTTATTATTCCAAAGGATTAGAGTAAATAATTTATGCCATAGGACTTAATCTAAAAATTGTGGGTGCCACGTAAATTACATATATATATATATATATATATATATATATATATATATATATATATATATATATATATATTTTTTTTGATTATGCATTTTACACAAGTAATAAAAGGAGACAATATTCCAAAGGATTAGAGTAAGTAATTTAACATTTTACACAAGTAATAAAAGGAGACAATATTCCAAAGCATTAGAGTAAGTAATTTAGGTCATAGGACTTCATCTAAAAATTGTGGGTGCCACATAAATTACATGTATTTTTTTGATTATGCATTTTACACAAGTAATAAGAAACATAGCAAGAGGAAGTAAGCTTCAGAAGAAGAAGAATATAGAGAGGAGGAAATGAAGAGGACGAAGGATCAGAAAAGAAGAATATGCCTATGATAGGTCAGTAATTTGGACAGAATAAGAGTAATATTTACACGAAGCCATGTCTGAACGAGTCTCAATTACGTAATAGTAATTTTATTATTCTAAGTTTAATTTATACTTCAATAAAAATATTACTCTGTTCTTAACTTCTACAATAAATTGTCTAGCCTTTATTAATCAGGTAATCGTTTCATACTTCGACTTTTATTGTAATAATTGTAAATTTAATATTAATTGTAATTATAATTTTAATATTGTATTATTCATATTGTACGTAGTTGTAATCCACTAGTAGAGAGGGGAAGAGAAGGCCTAATGGCTTTATCTCTATCTGGTTAAATAAATGAATACTAATGCTATGACTGAGGAAGAAGAAAGTTACGCATGAAGATGAAGATATATAGGCCTAAAAAGAGCAGGAGAAATGAAGAGACGGTGGAGGAAGAAAAAAGATACAGGAGTGGGACAGACTAGATGAAAAGAGAGAGACGAATGAGAAGGATGGAAGAAAAAGGAACAGTCGAGAGAGGGAAACAGAAAGAAGAGAGAAAGAAAAGGAGAGAGCATGAAAATAATGTAGATATAGAAGACAGTAGATGAAAAAATATTTAAGGGTGGGAAGGATTAAAATGAGAACAAAAGTGTAATGAAGAGAAATGGAGAGAAAGGCGTGGAAAAGAACATAATAGGAAGAAAGAGTAGAAAAGTGGGTAAAGGAATAAGAGAAAAAGAGATAAATATAGCATGGAAGATTTTTTTTTAATTTTACTTGGTTATTTAACGACATTGTATCAACTACGAGGTTATTTAGCGTCGATGGATTTGGTGATAGCGAGATGATATTTGGCGAGATGAGGCCAAGGATTCACCATAGATTACCTGACATTTGCCTAACGGTTGGGGAAAACCTCGGAAAAAACCAAACCAGGTAATCGGCTCAAGCGGGAATCGAACCCGCGCCCGAGCGCAACTCCGGATCGGCAGGCAAGTGCCTTAGCTGACTGAGCTACGCCGGTGGCCTTGCATGGAAGATGAAAGAAGATAGGAGAGTAAATTAGAGGACAAAAAAGAGGAAATTAAGTGACTTGGCTGACTCCAGTTGAGAAATTTCGACGGAAAATACTTGGCACCTCTCCCTCCATAGAGTTATCCTATTCTTCCATCGCGCCTTTTCCTTGAAAGCCAGAATAGTTTGTCGTATAAACATAAGAAAGTCCAGATAAACCTCGATTTTGTGTACCCATATGCAAGATATTAAAGTCATGGAGCCCGTCGCGTCAGGCAATTTGGTGGAGACGAGACTTCAGCCGCTGTTTGAGTCATGTTTACGACGCAGACAGAATTTCAGTGGCCGCCTCATTCAGGTCTCAGAGCATCCCCTTGCTTCTCTCTAACTATCGAGGTGTTGTAATTAATGGCTGTAGTTGCAAGAATAAATGATACAAGCAAAGGATACCCACTCGCAGACTATTAATCAAAACGTCCAGCACAGGAGATATCAAAGAGAAGTCAATCGGTATACACTCGCAACCTTATACTTCACATCCTACTTTAATCTTGTTTTTGGGTTATTTGATGAGTATTATCTATGATTTTATTCTAACTTTAGTTATGATATGATATGATATGATATGATATGATATGATATGATATGATATGATATGATATGATATGATATGATATGATATGATACATTTGTCAGCCAAATTTACAATTATTCATAGTTATGGTGGACCATCACATTTCTGCTTTTCGATCCACCATTCCTTTAATACAGGCTTGCAGAACTGGGCACCAATTGTATCGTTACGTCACTCATCGGAATACGTCACTTACTCGTTCCTTTCACTCCCGCGTCATTGACTTGGTAGGGGAGGGGATTTGTATTCAGTGTCTGTCTTACTGTCTTCCTCCGACGAGTTTAGCGCTGGGACCTGAGGTATTCTTGCCATCGGTGAGTGGGGGTTGCAGGTAGATTCTTTTGTTGCTACAACCAAGCCGAGCCGAGCGGAGTGGGAAGTATTAATCGTCCAAAAATATGCAGTCTTCACAGTTTGTAGTAGTGTGTGAATATGTCATATACATATTGTTTACCTAGGCCTATATGGTTTTGTTATTAATATATTAAATATATTTTTGCAATTTTTGCTCAAACATCTCCCTGATGTCAGCTATGTTAATATTATATGAATTACTCATATTAAATATTTCACCTTTACAAGTCATTTTAAGGAAACATGCTGTAAAAAAGTTTTTGGTTTTATTCTATTGGAATTTTAGAATATGTGTGATTGGTATCGTAAAAAACAGATTCCTATAATGTCATGCGAAAATCATTTGTTGGTGATATCTTAAAATACAAATCAAGTAGTTTTACTTCTCAAGTCAATTCAGCAGTAGCCTACAGTATATTTAAATTGATTACTTTACAAATTTAATTCAATTCTACTAATCACTAAATTTTATAGTATGATTCTTCTTTTCATTTATATTATTGTAGTTGTATTATAATTTTTTATTTATTCTATTGTATTTGTATTTCTGGTGGTATGATGGCCTTAACTTCACCAGAATGAATGAATAAATAAATAAATAAATAAATAAATAAATAAATAAATAAATAAAATTTTCTACAATACTTTCCTTCTCTGAACAAGTAAGTAGGAATGGTTGTATCTCTATCGCGCCTAAATACGTTAGAAAACTAATAGGCATAATGCTCTCGTAAATTGGGCGAATGTTTTCAATATGATTGTACTTCCTTCCAGACTGCCGCTGTCACTGTTCCCTCCCACTCCAGTACCGCGTTAGACTAGTGGGAACCGCATTCCTCTCAGCACTAAACTCCTCAGAGGATGACAGTATGTGATTACGTACGGGCCACAGATACGTCATTCAACGCCGTTGGACTGTGGACGGGGAACCAACGCTTTCCCCATGCTTTCCACCCTTCTCTTGCCAGTTCTGTATCACTACTTTAATACATACCACTCTTTTCTTTTAATATATTCATTTGCCAAGTATTATCTGATTACTCCCTATTCTTCTGTTTTAAATGAATTGCTATCTATTCTTCCCTATCTATCCTATTTTATTCTCTCTCTCATACCTAGACTGTCTCCCCTCCATTTCTCGCTTTCCTAGTAAATATTTTGTCTATTCTCTTTCTTAATAATTTATGTATTTATTTTATTCTCTATTCTCAAATCTACCTCCTCTTAATCATTATTTTCCAGCTATTTTCTCCGAAATTATTTATTTATACTTCCCTTTTCTCTATTTTACAACATATCACTTATTATTTTCCTACTATTCTGTCCTCTATTTAATTACGTATTTAACTTTCTCTCTTAACTTCACTCCTAAATTTCCTCTTTTCTAATCTCTTCCCATATATTTATTTCTATAATACTCCTACAGTTACAGTAGGCCTACCCCTGATACTACTCCCAGCCCATAACATTGCAAAACATAAAATACCTAATTTACTTATTACACTTACAATTCCTCTCTCTTCCACTTCACATTTGTTCAGATGTTCTTTCACTTTAATTTTCTTTTATTCATTTTTTGTATGTCTATCTTACTACACTCTCACACTATCTTCTTCATTTAACACTTTCTTCTCTATCTAACTTCAGTTATTTGTTTCTTATGTGTCTCCTTGTCTACCTCTCTCTCTGCCTCTCTCTCTTTCTCCTGCTTCTCTACTTCTTCCGTATTTTAAATTTATTTCTTATTCTCCTTTATGTTCTTATGTCCATTTTTTCCTCTTTCTTTCTTCTTCATTTTTCTTCTCTTTTATTCGTCTTTCTTTCTTTCATTCCGTATTTTTCCTACCTTACATTACCACCATTATCGTGTTCATGACCATAATCCCAATAATCATAAACTGCACAGATTAGATCTTCTGGCCTGTTTGCTTTCCACAAAGTTTTGTTTAATTTGAAATTTTTCGTCGAGACTGCTTGGCTATTTACCTTGTGAAACTGACGCCACACAACTCCCAACCTGGAGGACCATGGCTTCTCTTCCGATTAGCCTTCTCGTAGATGTGTTGTCTTCTCTACGGTTTCGAGTCGCATACATCTACAGTATTTTTTATAGATTATTTACTCTCATAATTTAGAAGATAACTCTTGTCTGCTCAATTGAATAGACAGGGGACCACTTATACTGACTATCAATCGATTTACGTAGCATTAGACACCAATGTTGATCATCCCCCACCACAAGGAGGTATGGTTCTGGTTCGAAATTACCCTCTTTTTGCTATTTGAAACCCAAAAGCCATTTCCTATTCGTTCTGGTACTTCTTACTCAAAGGGTCCGCCTTTCTTTATTCCTTGAATTCTTGTTTTTACTTTTCTCTCTTTATCGTTATTCTTCTTTTCTATCTCCGTTCTTTTTCACCTTCTTTATTTCCTTTTCCACCTGATTTCCTTCTTTCTGTCTTTCTTCCTTTCCTATTTTATGTATTTATTTTTCATTGTTCGTTCTCTTTTGGGACCGTTTCTTTCTCCCTTTGGACGTGTAACGTCCAAGTTCGAAATATACGAGAGACATGAAAGATTTACGCTGACGTCACTCATGGTATCATGGAAACAAGTGTAAGATGAACTTGTGCCTCGTGGTTTTCCACGCAATCCGTCTCGCTCCATTCTGCGTTGAATATACTTCGAGTGCGCTAAGACGAATAATGGGATGATCCGTAAAAGAAATGGGCCACAGACCTACTTCCTCCCTCTACCACACACATACCGCATTTTTCAAATTATAGCCTTTTGAAATTAGAGCATTGGCTTTCATATGTTGCCTTCGGTACTCTGGGGCGAGTTTATTCGAGTATTACTCGCACGGTATAGGCAAGGATTGCGGCGCCCCCTTAACCACTCTCTCTGATGTGCAGACTTAAAAACATGTTTGAAGATCCTGCCCTATTGTCCTGTCATGCTTCTTCCCATTGTAACGTGGTAGCTATTCGCTTATTCATTTACGGCTTTCTCCTTAAGAATTCTCTAGTATTCCTTCCTATGTAACGGTCAAAATCGGAGTGAGTAAAGTGGCCAAAAGCTTGGAGCTCACTTAGATACTTCCTCTCAGCCCTAATTACCTTTGTAAGGATCCGTTTTCACGTACCTTTTAAATGTTTCTCGTCCCATTTCCCTTCCTTCATTCATTCATTCATTCATTCATTCATTCATTCATTCATTCATCCATCATTCGGCCTGGTTGGCTCAGTTGGTATAGCGCTGGCCTTCTATGCCCGAGGTTACGGGTTCGATCCCGGGTCAGGGCGATGGCATCGATGGCATTTAAGTGTGCAGTTGCGAGCGTCGTTAAATAAAACATAACATTTTTTATGCTCGACCATGCCGAAATGTAGTAATTATACACCTGGTAGTAGCCCTTTAATGCACCTCATTAAAGTACACCAATTCATTATAGTTCAATTGTTCAGCCAATGAGAAATCACCATTGCAGCATTATAAAAGCGCAAGTATCGATTATTCTCGGATGTGCAATCGAAAGACAACTAGCGACATGTCACGGAGGCTGGAAATCCAATACTGTCGCAGAAGGTTATGTTCTGTTACTCTAATAATTAGCATTAATTGTAAATAATATTCAAATAAATTCAATTTGTCATCTCGTTTTTCAATGTCTAAATCAATTTCAAGGTTATATCAAGCCTAATGTTCATGTTATTCTCTAGATTATATAAAGGACAATGACATTCGTTCCTCGGAAAAATATCAATACTTTCGCATCTGCGCACATCTCACAATTTAGAAGGTCACTTCCGCTCCTCACTTACATAACCATAACATGAATACTTATGAATAATTTCAAGTTAGAATTATGGCCGAGCATAAAAAGTCGTATGAAACTTGCCTATAATGGTAATTAAGACGCTCGTATGAAAATTATGAAACTCGCTTGCGCTCGTTTCATAAACAAACATACTCGCGTCTTAATTACTACCATTGTAGGCTCGTTGCATAATGTACTGATTTTTCATTCATTCATTCATTCGCTTTTTTCCACATAATGGCTTTGGAAATATTAATTATATGTATACACATAAATATCAATTAAAATACACTATGCTGTTGAAAGAGTAGGCTACATAATGTATCAGAATCTACTTTAATTTAAGTTTAGACGTTTCATTCAAGTATTAGAATTTCCTTAAAAATGCCCCGTTACTGTTTTCCATATGATTTATTTCCTTCTTACAGTTCTTTCGCTCTTTCAAAATACCACCACCACCACCACCACCACCACCTCCACCTCCACCTCCACCACCACCACCACCACCACCACCACCACCGTCGTCATCATCATCATCATCATCATCATTATCATCATCATCATCATCATCATTATAAGGAATGACGCACTTTATGAAATTTGTTTTAATAAGTACGTTAGTAAGAAAGTCCTGATAACGATCCCCAGTTAATCTCTGTGGTAGCATGTATGGCCCTATTAATCTATCACCAAGCTTTCCCATATGTTGATTGAGAATCGATGCTGATGCCTCGTTTCTTCAACTGCATGGGGATTTTCATCAGCCCACACATACTGATTACCAAAATTCACAACACCATCTTTGCTGAACCCCGCTCATATCCGAACCAGACTTTTGTTTTCAGTATTCCTTGCGACGTATCATTATTCCATCAACTACGGTAGGCTATGATTATCTAGTACTCTGCTGTATTTTAGGGCAGAGAAATGCATTGCCATGAATGGACGTCACATTGAGCACCTCCTATGAACAAGTGTTCAGATCTGAGAAAGTATGTGTTGTAGGATCTATGTTTATTAGACATTATTTTCTTGTTTTGATGCATAATATCACCTCCTAAAATATTGAATACTTTTTTTAACACCATGTATATTTTCTTTATTTATAATCTTCGTTTTTTTTTCTCTCTTTTTATGTTCCCTTTTCTTCTTACTTCTGTCTTTATTTCCTTTTCCTTCTTCGTTTTTTCTTCTTTCTCTTTTTATTTCTATTTTACTCAATTATTCCCGTTTCATTCTTACTCATCATCTTTATTTTCCCTTCCCTTTCTCCTTTCATTTTGCTGTTTTTTTCTTTCCTCTTCTACTTCAAATTTCAATGCTTTCCTTTACTCCTCATTGTAGTGATTTCATTAGTTGTTGCTCTCTTCTTCTGTAATTTTGCTCCGTATTTAATTTATCTGCTCTCTTCCTACTTGGTCTCTCTATATTTTATTGTGGTTTCTCTTTTTTCTCTTTATCTTCTCTCTCTTTCCTTAGTCCTTTAAATACATTTACGCACTTCTTCGTTATTCTGCCCCTTCATATTTTTTTTCACTTTTCCCTTGAGCATTTTCCTTCGGATTTTGGATCGACTGCTTCAATAAATCAGACAGCTAAACCCCCTCTCCAGGATAAAGCTGCTCCTTCTGCCTGCTTCACGAATCTCTCTGCATGCAGCAGGTCAGAAGGTCACGTGGTGAGGGGGACGCCTCGGGTCACGAAGGTCGCTGCAGGGATCTCTGTCTAGCTGCAGATTGCGGGTTTCGACGCCCCATCCATCAACGTCAAACTCCGGTCACGGCTGGCGCAAATCATCCTCTGTTGTAATACCCAACATTACAGTGTGCACTTAACACGCACATTCATCATGAGACACACTTCAATTATTGCTCTGTTCTGACTCTTACAGTTTGTTGGAATATCAATTTTCATTACTTCTTACAAGCAAACATTGTGATAGGGGCAGATAGAAAAGTTAATTTTTTCTTCCACCATGTTAATAATGTCAAAACAAATGCTTATACAAATTTTGGCTACTCGACCGCAATTACGAGGCCGTCCAGAAAGTGATTTTCCCTGGGGCCGTTTACAGAAAAAAGCACAATTGCATGGAAAGAAATGATAGATAGATAGATAGATAGATAGATAGATAGATAGATAGATAGATAGATAGATAGATAGATAGATAGATAGATAGATAGATAGATAGATAGATAGATAGATAGATAGATAGATAGATAGATAGATAGATAGATAGATAGATAGATAGATAGATAGATAGATAGATAGATAGATAGATAGATAGATAGATAGATAGATAGATAGATAGATAGATAGATAGATAGATAGATAGATAGATAGATAGATAGATAGATAGATAGATAGATAGATAGATAGATAGATAGATAGATAGATAGATAGATAGATAGATAGATAGATAGATAGATAGATAGATAGATAGATAGATAGATAGATAGATAGATAGATAGATAGATAGATAGATAGATAGATAGATAGATAGATAGATAGATAGATAGATAGATAGATAGATAGATAGATAGATAGATAGACACTTTATTAATGCTGAAGACATCTTAAAAAGTAATGCATAGCAACGTCAATAAAAAAATATAAAAACATTAAAAATTAATATTACAAAATTCATCAAGATTATACAAAGGGTTTAAAATCAAATATGTCTTGAGCTTTTGTATAAAAGCATTGATGGGTAATTCCCTTACATGAATAGATAAACTATTAAAAAGTTATGACTGATACTGTTTCAAAACTATTTTGAGTAATGTTGAATTTGTTTTTATTGAGGTAAATATTTGAACAATTTCGTGTTGGACAATTATGTAAATTAGAACCAAAATATATTTAGACAAATTATTCTTAATATAAATAAGGCAGCTCAAGGCATATAAGGACGTAAATGTTAATACGTCAAGCTTGGAAAACAATGATCTACGATGGGTACGAGGAGAAACACCACAGATAATTCTCATAGCTCTTTTCTGGAAAATATAAAGTTTTTAGACGAATTATGATTACCCCAAAGCAAAATGCCATAAATAAGATGGCTGTGTATCTACTTCTGCAGTCTTCATCTTGCGATTGGTTTGTAACAGCTCTCCATGCGTCCCTGTTCATGGCAAGTCTTTCAATTCTTGATATGTGGAGCAACTGTTATCTTCTTTAATATTTGAAATGTAGTTTATCCGTGGGCTGTGTATATAGGCATAATAAATTGAAATAAGTGAATTATGATCAATACTATAACTGAGGATTGTTAACATAAATAATCCTTTACTTATTTTGTGTGCAATAATGTCAATGTGAGATTGCCACTCCAAGTTTGATTGTAGGTAAAGATTTATTGAAACAGATACAGCAATTGTTGCGCTATTTGTCAACATATCCCCCACTGTAACTGAGACATTTGTCATACCATGGGATCACTTTTTGTATCCTTGTGTCTTAGAAGTCAGACGTCTGGGATCGAAACCAGCGTTTGACAGCCGTCTGCACCTCTCTGTCGATCCCGTGATATGACAAATGTCTCAGTTATGATGGGAAATATGTTGAAAAATAGCTCAACAATTGTTGTGTCTATTCCAATAAATTTTTCCAATGAAATTGTGTTTTCTTTCTGTTAACGGCCTCTGGCGAACTTATTTTTTACTGCCCTAATAATTGCGGTCGAGTGGCCAAAATGTTGACATTATTAACATGGTGGAAGAAAAAAAAATAACTTTTTTATCTGTCCCTATCAGAATGTTTGCTTGTTAGTTCACGTAATCCATTCAAAGCCACATAGTGGGACGTTCACAGCGAGATTCGTTACCTTGGCTTTAGGCCTACGAAGGCTAGGGTCCGTGCACTTCAAGATACGCTTTGGTCCTTTGTGCGCCCCAATATAATCGATGATTGTCCAAGTCCGATAATTGGCCTAAGTGGAATTCGTGAACCCGATGCTGACAGGCGGGCCATCCTGCCTCAGGCCCTGATAGATCCATGTCTCGTTTTGCGAACGAGTAGGCTAATACGCCCCAAGAGCCCGAAGCTTCAAGTCTTTCTTGTCGTCGTCGGCTCACAAGTGGGAGAAACGGGAGTACCCTGAGAAAAGCTCTCTGCAACGGATGATTTGTCCACAAAAATTCCATCACGATCTGGCCGGGGATGGAACACAGGGTGGAAGACCATCGCACTAGTACTTGAACCATAGACGTGACCAATACACAGTAGGCCAGATGCTTAATCTAGAAGAGGCCTGCACAGGGTTTGCGCTCTCCGAGCCTGCTCACAGCTCATGAGCGGAATGCAGATATTAGCTGCGCTCTGTATAGTCTAAGGGTGGACGGGAAGAAGGGGTGATCTCGTACAAAATATACACAAAAGGAAGTACTATTACGAGTGCTTATGAAATGAATTCCCGTTCAGTGTTTGCAAAACTATCTTGGACTATTATTAATTAATAAAGAAATATTTATTTTACAGAAATAATAGAAATGCTATAGCTACTTAAATGTGCAATATCATTTTGTTATATTTTTATTTATCAGTACATGAAAACGAGGTTTTATGCTGTTGGCAGCTGAAAGGAACAGTAGCCTACTGATCATAATGAAACATCAGTTACAGATGTTCAATGTCTGCCTTTATTAAAGTTGATTATAGAAAACAGTTGCTCACAAAATATAAATGTTGAGCCAAACATAGCAATCCAGCCTGTGTAGTCGTGGATATTACTGCTAATGTTTAGTCTTGTAAAACTCAACCTGGCTAGTAGTATTATTCAAATGATCTTTAGCCCTTAGGTCACATTGAAGATCAATAAGTTCGAGCTGTAAATCGTTAAATGTTAAATGTTATGTTCCGTCTTTTAGATTCCTCCATACTGTACTGTAGCAGTAGGTAAGCAACGTGAAAGTCACTGAGAATAGGCCTACACACTGCGCTCCACTAGATAACTGAGTGGTCGTTTCCCTCTCCTCTACCCATAGCAAGTCTATGTCATTCTGACGTATCTTCCTCTCCGTTTCGGCGAGCGGTAAACACAGCTCTCCCGCTCCGAAGGAGCGCGCGCGCTCGTTGAGCGCTGTTTGTTCAGACCTGATCTAGAAGGAAAAAACTCAATTTACCGATCCTACAAATTGATGATTACACTGAACTGAAAGGAAAAGGTATTGAACATTAAACGTAAACAAATAACAACAACCCTTCTATTCTCTTAGAAACATCTCAACAAACAAACAGGGGTGCACCCATTCACATACAAAACATTTTCAACGGTAACTTCGAAACGACGCATCAAAAGACATAGGTTGTTTAACAAAAAGGGTTCCGGTTCCTTATTGTTAGATCTACCACCCCTCAGAGTTTGTAGCAGAGGTTTTGAACCATCCTGTATTCAAAAGCAAAAGCTGAAACTCAATATCGCCATGAATTCATTAAGAATGCTTTAATTCACAGCATTGTGTAAAAATTTAAATGAGTAAAACCTGATTAACAGCCTAACTTGAACAAAAGATTTTGGTGGTTTTCCAAAATTACAAAATTTACACATGTTGATATTCATTCATTCATTCATTCATAATGTTCTGCCTAAGGACAGCTTTTTCACTGCAAATCCAGCATTCTCCAGTCTTTTCTATTTTCTGCCTTCCTCTTTGTCTCCGCATATGATCCATATATCTTAATATCGTCTATCATATTAAATCTTCTTCTCCCGTTCATCATTCCTTCCAGTGCATCCTTCAGTAGACAGTTTCTTCTCAACCAATGACCCAGCCAATTCCTTTTTCTCTTCCTGATCAGTTTCAGCATCATTATTTTTTCATCCATTCTTTCCAACATAGCTTCGTTTCTTATTCTGTCTGTTCATTTCAGACGTTCCATTCTTGTCCATTTCTACATTTCAAATGCTTCGAGTCGTTTCTCTACACTTCGTCGTAATGTCCATGTTTCTGCCCCATACACTCCCCACAAAGCACTTCACTAGTCTCTTTTTTTTTTTTAGTTCTTTCTCCAGAGATCCGCAGAAGATGCTCCTTTTTCTATTAAAAGTTTCCTTTGCCATTGCTATTCTCCTTTTGACTTCTTGGCAGCAGCTCATGTTACTGTTTATAGTACACCCAAAGCATTTGAAGCTGTCCACTTGCTCTACTGTCTCATTTAGAATTGGCAAGTTTACCTTCTTTACTTTTCTTCCTATGAACATGGTCTTCATGGGTGCTATTCATAGACATTTCACTAGCCCCGGCTATCGACTGGTTACTTGTACAGGATTCATATCATATCATATCATATCATATCATATCATATCATATCATATCATATCATATCATATCATACCGCTAACACTGGTTTATGAATACGAAAAACGTTAGTTCGCTGATCATCCATCGGAAGCCCGAGCTAAGAATGTCTATGAATAAGGCCCTATGGGTGCTATTCATAGACATTTCGCTAGTCCCGCTACGAGCGTGCTAAACTAGCCCCGACTTTGCCAGAGGAGGGACGAATTATTCATATCGCTAACATTGGTTCATGAATATGAAAAACGTTAGTTTCGCTGATCCACCGGAAGCCCGCTAAGAATGTCTATGAATACGGCCCTTAATGTTAAAAAAATTCTAACTTATGGTTTATTTAACGACGCTCGCAACTGCAGAGGTTATATCAGCGGAAATTTGTCCCGCAGAAGTTCTTTTACTCTACATGCTAGTAAATCTATTGACATGAGCCTGTCCCATTTAATAGTACATTATGCAACGAGCCTATAATGGTAGTAATTAAGACGCGAGTATGTTTGTTTATGAAACGACCGCAAGCGAGTTTCATAATTTTCATACGAGCGTCTTAATTACCATTATAGGCAAGTTTCATACGACTTTTTATGCTCGACCATATTTCTAACTTGAAATTATTCATAAGTATTCATGTTATGCTTATGTGAGGAGCGGAACTGACGTGAATAGTGAGATGTGCGCAGACGCGTAAGTATTAATTTTTTCCGAAACACGAATGTCATTGACCTTGATATGATCTAGAGAATAACATAAACATTAGGCTTGATATAACCTGGAAATTGATTTAGAATTGAAAAACGAGACGACAAATTGAATTTATTTGAATATTATTTACAATTAACGATAATTATTATAGTAACAGAACATAACCTTCTGCGACAGTATTGGATTTCCAGCCTCCGTGACTTTTCGCTAATTGTCTTTCGATTGCATATCCGAGAATAATCGATACTTGCGGTTTTATAATGGTACAATCAGTACAATGATGATTTCTCATTGTCTGAACAACTGAATTATAATGAATAGGTGTACTTTAATAAGGTGCATTAAAGGGCTACTACCAGGTGTATAATTACTACATTTCGGCATGGTCGAGCATAAACACACTTAAATGACATCCACCTCGGCCAGCGCTGTACCCACTACGTTACCGAGGGCGACCTTCATGTGTTTATATTTGACAGTTTAAATCATAAATAAGTGGCAGCAACTAAAACAACTTTTCCGAGCCCAGTCACTCTTATAAAGTGCTGGAAACAGAACAAAATCACAGTTGATATTATGAATTGCTTGTTTTGAAGAATGCAGTGTCAGTGCCGCTTGGATATCCCTGCTGCATGACACTGATATAAAAAGTCGCTCATCCTTCCTCCGCTCGTCGCTCTCACCTCAGATGCAAGCGCATGGGGCACAGATGGGACATGCAGCGTTACGTCACTAGGATGTGCAGCCAGTGTCCTGTGTGGGGCTTCAGTCTTCCCGGAAATCGAGTCCGTTCAACCAGACATCCTTCCGAGGGCGGCGAGGTGAGATGGATGTGCACTGCACCATCCGGGACTCGGAGCCTGTCTCAAGAACAAGGCGACATGTTGTGGAACGTATGGCAATTCATAAAATCTGTCATAGGTAAAAAATATATATCCATTTTTAATTCAATTGAATTCTAGTTAGGGTAACAGATTTTTGTGTTAATTTTATTGTACGTTATTAGCAGGGAACGGATTTATATGGACTAAAAATATATGAAATATGTAAATATATATGTAGTTATTTTTACCAAAATATGGAATTAAATATGGATTTTTACCAAAATATGGAATTAAATATGGACTTAAAATTATAAAAAAATGACTATGTACGTTAAATATTGGTACATTTTAATCAAACTAAACAAAAAATATAATGGACGTACCTTATCTTCCAATGTAGTTTCAACAAAACACAATTTTTATTGTCTGTTACCATAACAATAGGTTACAAACATTTCTTTCAAGTGCTGAAAAGTGAATCTTCTTCTATTGTCTCTGAGGATAGATTTATACTGACTAAAAGAGCGTTCGACGTCACAAGAAGTAACTGGTACATAATTCAATTTCACAATGTCTGCTGGGGATAAGTCCAAGTTAATCTTCACTGTTGATTCACCACTCATCACAGCAACAACCTTTTGTAGTTCTTCATATCCAGGGTTTTTTGAAAGTACAGTGTCCACCTTAGCTCTTACTGCATCTGCAACTTTACCTCTACCACGATTCAGTTGTTCCACAGTACTATTTATAATTTCAAAACTTTCAGATAGTGAAAGGTGCCTATTTTGGAGACTTTTGAGCGTTTTTATGATGCATGAAAATGTATGCTGAATGTGAGCTAAGTCATTCTTCACACTTATGTCACAGGTAACTGTTTTCGCAGTATCAATTGAGACTGCATCTTCAGAGTCCAATGCAAGGAGAACATTGTTAATAGAGTCTATATGTTCGGCATAATATTCAACTGCTTCTAGCCATGTACCCCATCTAGTTAAAATTGGCTTTGGTGGCAATGGAATTTCAGGGTACATTTCTTTCAACACGTTAACTCTACTGGGAGCTTTGAGAAATACTTTTTTCACTGATGAAATCAACAAATCTACTTTAGGGAAATTGTCTCTGACCACTTCTGCCACACGATGAAATGCATGCGCCACACAAGTAAAATGAGTCAATTTAGGATATACAACAGATAATGCTTGTCCAGCTTTGACCATATAAGGGGCAGCATCGCTAATAAAGAATAACACATTATCGTACATAATACCCTTTGGCCACAGGATACCCATAGCTTCGTTGAACAGTTTAACTATAGTTTTGTTATTGCACTTTTCTAGAACATCACAATGTAAAAGAATTCGTTCAGAATATTGTTCACTTAACAAACCGATAACTACATTACCAACAAGTCTACCTTCTTTGTCGGGAGTCTCATCAATGGAAACCCAAATTGAACTATCTTTAATTTCATCTCTTATCTTCTGTATTGTCTCATCGTAGATGGATGGAGCATACGTCTTCCTAAGTGTTGACTCATCCGGGATTGTATGTTGAGTATATTTCTCAAGGAATTCCCTGAAGACCTTATTCTTTAGTTTGTAGAGAGGAATATCAGCAGAGATGAGAGAACGGCACAGGTCGATGTTAAACTCAGATCTTACATTCGATGTTGTTGGTTGTGTTAAAAACAATTGTCTCTGCTTGGAATTTAGTTGTTTGTTGGCCTGATGTTTACTAGTTGTAATGTGTTGTTGCACCAGGAACTTTTGTGTAGATGATACTGCACACTGACACAAATTACAAAATAATATTTTATTGTCAGTTGATAAACCATCTTCTTTAAATTCTGAAATGTAACTTGTTAGTTTTGATTTTAAATTGACTGAATGACGTACTTTTGGCATATTTACCGTCTTTATAGTATGATTTGCAAAACTGAACCTATGTGTACTCTGACTGGCATTTAACTGTTGAGCTGCACAACTGAAGTCTGTTAAAAATTTTAAATTAAATTAATACAGTTTTGTAACTTACTTTCCCATTGTTGATAGGACTGCTAATTTTCAAATAACTCTGATGTTAAAGGGATTACTGAACATGTGTTTAAATCTCTATTGTTGAAATGTATTTTTAAAAGTTAATGGAATTTTGTTTTGTTTTATTGTTAAACCTAATATAATATGGACTGTTTTATATGAAATATGGAAAATATATGGAAATTAACGAAAATATGTACTAAACTCTAAAATATGGAAAAATATGGAAAATAAAAGTAGGATTTTTCAACCCTACACATTGTGAAACATAAAGATAATGCAAAATATAAATTATATTAGCTTTATAAGTAAATATGTATTTACATATAAATCCTTTCCCTGGTTATTAGCTACTAGGATACGAAATGGTAATACAATTTAAAAATCTATGGTGTTTGGGTAAAGGGAGATGTTATAAAAATTAGTTTTGAGTTAAATGAAAGCTGAACATTGGATCCTTATTGAAAATAATTTTCTACACAAAACATAAATGCTAGCACCCTTTTGTTTTTTGCATAACCATTTGTAGAATAATTTAACTTGTGTATTTCTCTAGGAAACGAAACTTCATTTGTGCGAGATCGTGCGTATTTGCTTGGTTTCCGCACAAAACCAATCCGCGGAAAGTCTAAAATTCCACATTCAGTATTCCCAACCTAACACACATAACAATTTCCCTCTTCTTACCGCTTAAGTGACATATTGATTTTACTGCTTTAGGCTTTCAACATATTATTTTTAAAGACATTCAATATAGTAATAATTATAAATTGGAAACTTACCTCTGAAATTTCACCTAAATTGCACTGTTAATTATTGTTTTTAAATATTTGCAAAAATTAAGTAAACTCTACAACTCCACTAAAGTTACTGCATTCGTGATGCAAGTAACATTAAGGAAGCCGCGAAAAAATCAACCAGATTCCAGACTCATCATAGACTGGGGGAAAAAAAAGACAGACGTATATCACGGCCTGCTGGAATATAGTAAACACAGAAAACATTTAAAGAAACAATGTTGAAGATAGATATTTTTGTTTTGCAAATTTGCCGTCATTGAACGGGAACCAAGATGGAGATTTCATTGCAACTAATTAGAAATTCCTCTTTCAGGTATGTAATAAACGATATTCGCACAAAATAATGTACGATACACGAGCGGTATGTTTTCTTTCAATTCTCGGAAATTAAAAAAGCTCAACTACGTTTCGCTTTTTCGAACTTTTCCTCGAACATGAAAACTTCAACATACCGCTCTTGTAACGCATATTACTATTGCACAATGTCTTAATCCTCGTCACTCGAAAACCGTCGAAGAAAAGTCAATAAACCATTTTTAATTTTAATGTTGTAACTTATGTGAAACAGAGTCATTCCACCGTCACTCACATTACAAAGTAACTATTCTCACCACACATTCTTAATTGTAGAGTTTCTGTTTTTAATTGTATATTTTCATGTCATAAGATTCATTGCCCAATAGAGAGGCTGAAAATAGGTGTATAGTTATTTGAGAAATCATAATTTATTAATAAGGAAAAAATGTTGAATGTACTGTATCACCCACATTACAAGAGAAGGACATGGATACTGTATGCCTAAACAATAATGACAAACTCTGATCTTCTAAAATTTTCAACATGTTGGAAAGAATTAAGAAAATGAATAAATAATCAACTTATTCCCCGTTGAATTTTCTCAATTTATGTGTAATTTGAAGATGGAACTGCGGAAACTGAATTGTAAAGAAAATATATTTTAGAAACTGCATTTGCAGCCCGTACTCGTAGGATGTATAGCTCCGTTCAGCGATAAGGATCTGACAGGAAATAATTTTGACCATAATAAAAGAATGTGAAGGGTTAGAGGAAAAAAGTCGATGTCTATAATAACATGTTTCGAGAAAATGTCGTTTTAACGTATAGACATCACTGTTCTGCAGTACATATCGTCGAACCTGTTTAACAAGGACTACGTTGCTTATTAGCACAGACTAGTATATACAGTCACGAAGCTTGAGTTGTGAGGGTGCTAGGAACAATATACCGTGCCGGTACTATTTCGCATTGTCTGTAACGAGGCGATCGTAGCGATCCTAGTGGTTAGCAACTATTTATGGATGCATATTTACTACGTATTGAGCTTCGTGACTTCAATTCAATTTATTTGGCCATTAGACATACGGTTTTAGGCTTCGTCAGAATACATTGAAAAAAAACATATAAATACATTTAAAAAACACTAATAACAGAAACAGTAAAATTTAAGTAATACAATCAAAACATGAAATAATTTGAAACTTTTAAATTGAAGAAAACTAACTAAATTGCAATTAAACTTATTTATTAAAATACAATTTCATACAAATTTGTTTTGAAAAAGTCAGCAACAGAATGAAAGGGATTATTTAATAACCAATTGTAAAATCTAGTTTTGAAGCTATTGATTGGTAATTTATAATATTGACTAGGAAGCTTATTATATAATTTCATCCCCATAATTAAAAAGTTTGTATTGCTCTTGTGTGATCTACAATATGGAATATTAATTTGTTCACTATTTCTAATTTCATGATCATGTATATTGGCCACTAATGAGTAATTGTCGATATTTTGTCTAGTGTAAAGTACTATATCATATATATATATATACACATATATATATATATACAAATTTATGATTGTTAAAATCCATGATTGTCTGAAAAGTGGCCGACAATGTTCCAGGTAATTTGATTTACATAAAATTCTAATGGCCTTTTTTTTTTTTTTTTTTTTTTGTAAAATCAAGACGCTTCCAAGACTGTATATACTAGACTATGTTATTAGCGTGTAGTGATTCGACAGGCTTGTAGTAACTCTGAAAAATAACAGAGAGTACTACTTAACTAAAAATTGTCAAAAGGTGGACATCGACGTTTATTCCCCTGACCCTTCATAAATCAATGCTGTTGAGTAAACACTTCCCTGCGAAAAATTACACTAATCCTCATTACAATACAATTTATTAATAATTCAGAAATATAGTATATACACTGAATAATTAAAACTAATATATACACAATTAGTAATTTGATACAATAAATATACAATTTTATAACGCAATTTCTATAATTTAAATATTTAATTTATGTTGTCTTATCCCGCACTTCCGTCTAGTTATAGTGCAAGATTCAACCACTCTAGCTTATTGTTAACCTTAATATTTATTTACTTGCTTAAGTTATATTTCTCGTTTAACCCTACAATGTGCAGTCAGTATACAGGTGTCCCATTTATCTTGTTCACCTATTATAACTTGTTTGTTTGGATAGGTCTTTGAATTTTTGTTTTTGAGCGTTATATTAGAACATGAGTGTGAAGATTTGGTGCATGTAACTACATTATGGTACAAAGATATACGTGACATAAATTTTTCAAATAGCACTACATACTTTAATAATGTTACATTGATTACACGCATTAAGACGAATTCAAAAATGTATCACTATGTCACCTACCTATTCAATAACAACAACAACAACAACAACAACAACAACAACAACAACAAAACGAAACAAAAACGTACTTCCAATGTGATAATGTTATGCTTTGAGAGTCACAGAAGATGTTCCAAATGGTGACCATTCACATTAATGCACATTCGAAGGCGTTCCCCTAAACAGTATGACTGCCCGGCATGTTGCTGGCTGAATGGACACACAAGCCTGTCGAATGCGTTGCTGCATGTCGTCTGGTGTTGTTCTGGTACACATTGTCCTTTACAGGTCCACACCTGTGGAGTAACGGTCAGCGCGTCTGGCCGCGAAACCAGGTGGCCCGGGTTCGAATCCCGGTCGGGGCGAGTTACCTGGTTGAGGTTTTTTCCGTTGTTTTCCCTCAACCCAATACGAGCAAATGCTGGGTAACTTTCGGTGCTGGACCCCGGACTCATTTCACCGGCATTATCACCTTCATTTCATTCAGACGCTAAATAACCTAGATGTTGATACAGCGACCCAATAAAATAAATAAAATAAATGTCCTTTACAGTTCCTCACAGGACGAAGTCGAGTGGTGACAGGTGCGGAGAACGTGCAGGTCACTGTACGTGGATTGGGTGTTGACAGTTGTTGTGGTTTGTTTACATGTTAAGACAGCAAACACACAACACACGACGTGTACGGACGTCAGTCGTCTTTCGTTTGGTGTAAGTTAATGCACAAGATGAATGGGGCACCACAACAAACGGCACATTCTGATGGCATTCATTTAGCATTTTGTTGTTATTGATTGTGATACATTTTTGAACTAGTCTTAATGTGTATAATCAATGTAACATGATTAGAGTATGTAGTGCTATTTGAAAAATTGATGACGTCACGTGTATCTTGTACCATAATGTAGTTACATGCACCAAATCTCTACACTCATGTTGGCCCCTCGTTCTAACATAACTCTAAAAAAAAAAACAAAAATTCCAATACCTAACCAAACAAAAAAGTTATAATAGGTACACAAGATAAATGGGACACCTGTATATAAATAATTGATTATGCCATTTTCTTTCATTCATCTTTCACAACAGAAATATTTATACAGTTCGTATAAGCCCTCTCTAGCTGGCAAGCCTTCATTTCTTAATTTAATTTCACAGTATTCTTTTGACATTCCTTCAAAACTATTAAATTTAGAAATAAAAAAGATTGCTAAGTAATTTCTAACTGTCCACACCTGTGGAATAACGGCTAGCGCGTCTGGCCGTGAAACCAGGTGGCCCGGGTTCGATTCCCGGTCGGGGTAAGTTACCAGATTGAGGTTTTTTCCGGGGTTTTCCCTCAACCCAATATGAGCAAATGCTGGGTAACTTTCGATGTTGGACCCCGGACTCATTTCACCGGCATTATCACCTTCATCTCATTCAAACGTTAAATAACCTAGATGTTGATAAAGCGTCGTAAAATAACCTACAAAAATTTTTTTCTAAGTAAGTCCAAAATGTTATGATCAGTTAGTCTTGAAAATGCGTATCTGCCAAATTTGAATTTGTTTGTTAATTCTGTGACTTTACTATCATTTAATAACTCCTTTCTTTTACTTCTTATTTTAGCTATTTTATCTGGAACTTTTGTTTCTGTATAACTATTCATTATAAAGAAATGGTGGTTTGCCTACAATTTTTCCTTACTGTAGCCCTTGATTCTTTCTTCATTGCACAATTCTATATCTATCTATAACACAGAACTAGCATAATCATTCATATTACATAAAACATATTTCTATAATCATTTCTTATAAATCCTATGACTAATAATCTTTCTTATCTAGGTCTAAGATACTTTTTTAAGGAGGGAGGGAACATCCCACGACCTGAGGTATATTGTAGTCCACACCTGTGGAGTAACGGTTAGCGCGTCTGGCCGCGAAACTAGGTGGCCCGGGCTCGAATCCCAGTCGGGGCAATTACCTGGTTGAGGTTTTTTCCGGGGTTTTCCCTCAACCCAATATGAGCAAATGTTGGGTAACTTTCGGTGCTGGATCCAGGACTCATTTCACCGGCATTATCACCTTCATTTCATTCAGACGCTAAATAACCTAGATGTTGATACAGCGTCGTAAAATAAACCAATAAAATAAAAATAAAGGTCTATTGTAAATCCCCCTATATGTAATGAGTTGCGTGAACACCGATCCTCTACGAGCACCGACCTAACCCCTTGCCCCCTTAACGACCGCTCCCCCTACAGCCAACAGAGTCCATGTACCACTCCTGCTTCGGCAACCCCTCCAAGGCTCCCTTAACGGTCCGAGGCGGAAGTCCTCCCCGAGAAGGTCTGCCCCGGGTTCCGTTGCAGAAGCTATCCATCATTACATAAATACAATCCACGGAGGCCGGTCGAGAGAGCCAGCAGCTTCGGACGGCCGCCTGTAAGGCGATCTGAAAACCAGAAGAAGTAACGGGATGATGAATGAAAGGATGATAGGGGAGGAAAGAAAGTGGCGAAGATGAGTGGGGTTCCAATCACCTGATAAACTTACCTGATATTCATCCATAGGAGTGAGGAAAAAACCTCGAAAAAACCTCACTCAGGCAACTCGTCCCGACCGGGGATCGAACCCGGGTCCATTGGGTTCGGAGTTAGACTTACTAACCTCTCAGCCACAACGGTGGACTGTCTAAGATTTACTCATTTATTTCCGGTTTTTCATTAATTATTACATTTCTTTTATTTTTAACTAAAAAAGATAAAGACCTATTTGTTCTTGTAAATTATTATTATTATTATTATTATTATTATTATTATTATTATTATTAATATTCATTAGTTTTTTAATTATTATTTCTTTATTGATTAATAAGAAATTTTGCTTTATTAATTTTTCTCGAATTTCTTTAGTAAAATGACATTCTAGAATAATATGAATATCTTCTCTTTTTCCGCAAAAAGGGCATATACCTTGAGGGAGATTACCTCTTTTATTTCTTAACCTCCAAATTCCTAGTCTGAACGAAGCTAGTTCAAATCTATCTTTCATTTTCATATTATCAGTATATTCACTCCGTCTCCATACTTTTTTATTAATCCTCATTCCATAGGTACATAAAGACTCCGCATATCAACAAACATACAGCAAAATCCTTTCGCTCTCAAACCGATGATTGGTTCTGTGTTCGCACTGGAAAATATGAGGCATGCATCAATACATACTTATAGAGCAATGAGAGATGACGTGACATAACAGACGATTATTTTTAACTAACAACCTAACATAAAATATCAAATGCATGCGGGATTTTTCCAAGAATGTACTTACATTAGTATGAAGTGTCCACATTTGGTAACGGACTGTATCAAAAGAGTTTCTCCTCATGATCCAATAATGTTTTCAGGCCACAATTACCGGTTAACTGGCTAGCCATTACAGCTTGCACTATTACTGCACAGACGTATATCGCAGATCGTGAACAACACGCAATTTAACACAGCACACAACCGACAATGTACGCGTATTATAGTACTGAAAAAAAAAAAAGCAAATAATAATAATAATAAAAACTGACTGACCGACCATCGTTTCCACATTTCTTTGGGTTGGTGACGCATCATTACACGACTTCCTTGTTAGGTTATCATGCCTCATTGCAAAGGTTCACTATGAACCCCGCCTACAAATCACATTATTTTGTGACAACCGTAACTAGTTTTTCAGCTGCTTCAAATATCGTATTGCCTCCGCGTGTTTAGAAAAACAGCAAGTCTGCCATTAATACTACGAAAATGTATAACAGATGTGATTCCACAAAGGGGTCTTATTTAGCAATTTGAAAGATTTTTATAAGGAAAACATTACTGAGAAAATTACTTACAAGCAATGGTGATAGTTGATAGAACAAATTTAGAAATTATAGAGTCAGAAGATTAAGGATGGTTTTTTTTTTTTTATAGAAATGTTGTCCAAAAAAATTAGAAGCCTTTGCATCCCATGTGTTTCTGTAACAGGTGCAAGCTAAATTTCTCAGAGAACGAAAACGTACGGGAAGGAGAATGCTTAGTCATATGTCAATTGGATGGAGTTACGCAATAAGAGATCAACCGACAAAAGACATGTTTTCCAGATATTCACCATTGAAGAAAATTTAGTTATTTATTAAATATTTTATGCAAGAAGTATTGTAACATTCATATTGTTACAAAAAAATAGCACAAATAATACTAAAAAAGACTAACCGATTTTTAATAACAGACCAGGAATTGAGTTAATATTGCAAAATAAATCTTATCTAGTATACGAATTTTGCTTATAAATGGCAACACAGTGCAGATACGAATATCGCATTCTTGATTTTTTTATGAGTTAAATAATCCAGCCAACAACAGATTTGTGCAAATATCTCAATTTTTTCAACATGTCGGTTGGTCTATTTTTGCATTATAAATAAATATTATGGTTTATTTAACGACGCTCGCCACTGCAGAGGTTATATCAATGTCGCCAGTGTGCCGGAATTTTTGTCCCGCAGGAATTCTTTTACATGCCAGTAAATTTACTAACATGGCCCTTTCGCATTTAAACCCAATTCACTATGTACAGAGATGCACTCATTACGAGTGACTAAGTGGCTGGGATCCGATGGGATGAGCGCCGTCTTGAATCACTGTCACATATTCTGTGACGCATCACATGAGGGTAGGCCACCAAAGGGAAAACTGAGAGGTAGAACTTAAACTGAGGGGATTCATCCGGGATTGGAGCTGGAATCCGGTGTGGCTTAGTGGATAAAGCGTCAACACTTAGAACTGAAAACCCGGATTCGAGTCCCGGTGCCGGAGAGAATTTTTCTCTGTTCTATCCAACCTTCATGATATGATAAAGCAGAATGCCTGCACGGAAATATCATATGTACTTCGGTACATCATAATAATATGATATGCGTAAGTAGTCACTTAGTGGTTCAAGACGGCGCTCATTCCGTCGGGTCCCGGCCACTTAGTCACTCGTAGTGAGTGCACCTCTGTACATAGTGTGTTGGACATTGTGCCACTGTCACATATTCTGTGACATAGTACATGAGGGTAGGCCACCGAAGGGAAAACTGAGAGGTAGAACTTAAATGAGAGGATTCGATCCGGCATCGGAACTGGAATCAGGTGTGGCTTAGTGAATAAAGCGTCAGGACGTAGAGCTAAAAACCTGGGTTCGAGTCTCTGTGCCGGAGAGAATTTTTCTCTGTTCTATCCAACCTTCATGATATGGTAACGCAGAATTCCAGCACGGAAATATCATATGTACTTCGGTACATCATAATAATATGATATGCGTAAGTAGTCACTTAGTGGTTCCAGACGGCGCTCATTCCGTCGGATCCCGGCCACTTAGTCACTCGTAGTGAGTGCACCTCTGTACATAGTGTGTTGGACATTGTGCCACTGTCACATATTCTGTGACATAGTACATGAGGGTAGGCCACCGAAGGGAAAACTGAGAGGTAGAACTTAAATGAGAGGATTCGATCCGGCATCGGAACTGGAATCAGGTGTGGCTTAGTGCATAAAGCGTCAGCACGTAGAGCTAAAAACCTGGGTTCGAGTCTCTGTGCCGGAGAGAATTTTTCTCTGTTCTATCCAACCTTCATGATATGGTAACGCAGAATTCCAGCACGGAAATATCATATGTACTTCGGTACATCATAATAATATGATATGCGTAAGTGATCATTTAGTAATTCAAAACGGCGCTCATTCCGTCGGATCCCGGCCACTTAGTCACTCGTAGTGAGTGCACCTGTGTACATAGTGTGTTGGACATTGTGCCACTGTCACATATTCTGTGACACAGTACATGAGGTTAGGCCACCAAAGGGAAAAGTGAGAGGTAGAACTTAAACTGAGGGGATTCCATCCGGGATCGGAGCTGGAATCCGGTGTGGCTTAGTGGATAAGCACGTAGAGCTGAAAACTCGGATTCGAGTCCCGGTGTCGGAGAGAATTTTTCTCTGTTCTATCCAACTTTCATCATATGGTAATAATATGATATGCGTAAGTGATCACTAGACATCGGATTTTTAGGCACTAAAAATTGCAGTTTTAGGCGCCTAAAATAAGCTCAAAATTTGTAAAATTAGGCTCTATTTTAATGAAAATAGGCATTTTAGGCACATCAAGGTATCATACTTATTTCTTTCACTGAAATTTTTAGTTATACACTAAAATACGCACAAAAAAGTATGTTTAAACATCAAAAAAGAATACTATATTATAGTTATAAACAGAGCTGCACAAATTTAATATATTGAAACTAATGAAATAATGATTATTGATATCAAGATTACTCATTTTAAGTTATTGAAATTCAGTTCCATGCTCAGACTTTATTATAATTATCTGCATAGTACACCACCAGAATTTTTTCTAAATTCTCCACAGTTAACCTTTGCCTTTTGTCACTGAGAATCATTTTGAAAGCAGAAAAACTTCTTTCAACCGAAACTGATGTGAGAGGCGCAAATTTTAAATTAGGTACAATAGAAACATCAATACTTAGTGGAACATTTACACTTTCCCCCGATATCACTCTTGATACTTTTTCCAACAATGAAAATCCTACATTCTTATTTAATACGTTGTCCCACTTATTTTTAACTTTTTTCCCAGTTTCGCCCAAGGCAGAATGTATGTTCACTTGAGCTTCCTTTACTATTGCTATTTGGCTACAAAGAGATGGTTTTTCACGTTCTAATTGTTCAATGCTTGCAGGTATGAAAGAAAAGTTTGATGTTATGTAGGCAATATCGTTTTTCACTCGTGAGTCATTCAGACAATCTTTCACTGCTTTCACACACGCTGCACTATCAGTTTCAGGTAATTTATCAATAACTGTGACCACTTCTTTAAAATACTTAGAATAATACACCACTGACTGAATCCAGGTTCCCCATCGTGTAACAACCGGCTGAGGTGGGAGTGGGATATCTGGAAAGTTCTCTCTGAATATTGAAATCCTGGATGGGGCTTTACAAAAACATTTTTTGTGTTAGAAATAAACGAATTGACAAGAGGAAATTCATTCCGGATTGTTTCAGAAACCCTGTGAAGGCCATGTGCTAGACAGGTTACATGCGTGAGGTTAGGATAAAATGGTTTAAGAAGTGGAGCTGCAGCAACCATGTATGAGGCAGCATCAGTACAAAACAACAGAACTTTAGAATCGTCTATATTACCTGAGTATAAAGACTGTAGGCCTTTATTTACAAAATAAGCAATGGCTTGGCTATTCACTTTCGAAAGTTCCTTAACACATACGAGGTGTGGAATCGAAGGTCCATCAGGACTAAGTTTTCCTACTACCATATTTGCTATATACCTATTCATAGGATCTGAGGTTTCATCCACAGAGACCCATATGTAAGAATCACCTATATCCTCCCGAATGGAAGCTAAAGTTTCATTGTATATTGTCTAAGTAATTTTTTCTTAGGGTCGACTCAGATGGGATATTTTGTTTGCAGTATTTTTGTAAAAACTGTCTTAAAACCGGATTTTCAATTGCATTCCAGGGAATGTTAGCAGCAACAAACGCTCTGGTTAAATCAGCATAGAAATTGCTGCTAAGATTGGATGAAGTAGGCTGTGTTAGTAAAGTTTGTTGCAGTTGATTTTTCTGCTGAGCTTTAGCCTTATGAGCCGCTCCTTGCACATGCTGCTTTAGGTGGCACTTCTTTTCTTGCGAAATCTAAAAATGTAAAGTAAACTGAATTAAAATAAAATCCTAATTGTTGTATTGCCGTATTTCTATCACAAAGTTAGTGGGTTCGAACAATCAAAATTTTAATGACCTGCAAATACTTTAACTATCGGAATTTAAAAGGTTAAAGTGTAGTGGTCTTAAAAAGAATTATACCTCAGGATAGCTCAGTCAATGTATAAATATTATAGGCCTACTCATTAAAATTAATTGAATTTATATATTTCAACTATTGTTACATATCTGTTTGCTACAAATCTTGCAGAATATTATTTTTCCATCATAAGTGAATTCTGAATATTCTGTTAGCCATTGCCGGATCAGTGTAGATTTTGCACTTATATTTTTCGACATTATCGCGTTAAACTTCACAGAAAAACGTCCTACCGCTCAAAACTTCTCAACACAAATAAGGTGAGGGAAAGAGCAACTGTTAACGAGCATTCAAATGAACCGTTGTTATTGAGATTCAATTGGACAAAAATACAAAGTTCCACTTATTGTTGCATTTCCTGGTAGTGTTAACACTAGGAGGGCCATTCTTTTAAATATTTTGTAACGGTTTACCCTACTAATTCGCAGTTTTACGACTTTTCATAAATATTTAAAAAACACTCTTTCTCCAAAAATTGTGATTTTATGACACTCTGAAGGGCAGTACAGCTAATCGGTTTCAGACCGAAAACAGTCATTTTTATAGTATAGTATATATCTGAATCGGTAGCAGCACATGTTGTGATTGTTGCCTGCTTCAAAACTAAGGTTGGTTCTTTGTCGGCATTTATGCCTCCAAACATGTTAAATTCGGTGAAATCTATTGCGAGTGTCGTGAGATTCAAAACATTTTGTTTCCTTTATCAATGGTGTCATGGCCGGTGTGAAGCAAACTTTCCACTTTTTAAATGCCTCAAATTTCGCAGTGAATGCATGTATAAATTATAAAAAGTAAGAGTAAAATGCGAAACTTTACAGTGAGTTAGGCATTTTTAGGCGAATATTAACAAATTAGGCTCTAATAACCGTTTTAGGGCATTTTAGGGCACTATAAAACTCTTTGAATACCTTTCAATTTCCATGAAACACAAATATTAATAATTATTTTTACTTTTCTCCTAAAGAAACAAAATAGGCATTTGCCCTAGAATCCGATGTCTGGTGATCACTTAGTGGTTCAAGACGGCGCTCATTCCGTCGGATCCCGGCCACTTAGTCACTCGTAATAAGTGCACCTGTGTACATAGTGCGTTGGACATTGTGCCACTGTCACATATTCTGTGGCACAGTACATGAGGGTTGGCCACCAAAGGAAAAGTGAGAGGTAGAACTTAAACTGAGGGGATTCGATCCGGCATCGGAATTGGAATCCGGTATGGCTTAGTGGATAAAGCGTCAGCACGTAGAACTGAAAACCCGGGTTCGAGTCCCGGTGCCGAAAAGAATTTTTCTCTATTCTATCCAACCTTCATCATATGGTGACGCAGAATTACTGCACGGAAATATCATATGTACTTCGGTACATCATAATAATATGATATGCGTAAGTGATCACTTAGTAATTCAAGACGGCTCTCATTCCGTCGGATCTCGGCCACTTAGTCACCCGTAATGAGTGCACCTCTGTACGTAGTGCGTTGGACATTGTGTCACTGTCACATATTCTGTGAGGTAGAACTTAAACTGAGAGAATTCGATCCGGCATCGGAGCTGGAATCCAGTGTGGCTTAGTGGATAAAGCGTCAGAACGTAGAGCTGAAAACCCGGGTTCGAGTCCCAGTGCTGGAGAGAATTTTTCTCTGTTCTATCCATAATTCACCCAACTATTGTACAGTGGCTGATAGATGAAATACTAGGAAGTGGAGAGCGCTGGTGGATTTTGTAGAAGGAAACGGGAGTAACGCGAAAAAAAGCTCTGCAACCTCTATTTTTTATAACAAATTTCATTTCGACCTGAGCGGAGATTGAACCCATGCCGCCTGGATGGCTAACGCTTCAGCCACAGAACGACATCCCCTAGTGTAACAAGTGACTAACAATCTAGTTAAAGTTCAGTTCCGAGACCCTTGCAAAAGCAAGCGATATAACGCACCATTCCGTTTTGTCTCCCTCAGAAGTTTCCCTCCTGTAAATAATTAATTAAACCGACCAACCAATCATAATTCCTTGTAATCGAATAGCGCATAGTTTGCTCTCTTTAAGTACCTCGCTGTACCTTAAAGAGAAGCAAAATGTAGTGCGATAATTCCTGCCGCACTTTATAAACATACTGTAGTAACTGAGGAGACAAGCCTTGGACTTGCTCTACTCTTGCTCTAGTGACTGGTATCGTGCATGCGCCAGACGTGTGCCATGGTTACCATATTTATGACGTATTCATATCCACCGGCGTCATATTTCTTGGATAATCATAATCTTCTTTTGTCTCTATGCCCATTTTTCTCCCCGTATCTGAATTAAAGGCCTGGTGAGTGATGAATTGTCCTGTAGATGGCATGCAAATCAGTTTCTTTGAATGCCACAAACAAAATAGCAGAGATCAGTTGTCATATGTTAAACTGAATACAAGCAGCAATTGTTTATACAACGATTGGTTCTAAAATTCTTCTTCAACACGGAAGACAAATGGACAGAGTTGTGGTTTCTCAATCTGTGGAACGAGTGCCCTTATTGTTATGTACCCTCCTTAGTAGTCCTGCTACAGTGGAATAATAGACACAAATAAATTTTCAGAATATTTCTAACCTAAGTGATAAAAAATATTACTTTTAAATGGAAGAAGAACCTAAATCAGTAATAGCTGAAGTGTTTTCAAATAGCTACCGGCTGATGCACGGGAAGAAGCAATACTTTGTGACCAAAATTGAAATACATTAAAACAAATGTTAACCATGTACTTAAAATATGAATAATATGCATTACTTAGGCTACTAATTTTTATTACCAAATGTCGGATAGTCTACTGGACTTCACACCAACCATCCAAACATCTCCATTTATGAGCGGCACGCCGAAGCTGTAATTCTTTTTTGCCGCCGCGGCGGACGTAGGCGTTTCGTTAGATATACAGTGGGACCAGCGAATAGGGTTTATAAAGAATGGACACTGAGCGAATTTTCCTGTGTTTTATTTCTCTGTGCGCCGGCGTTTAGTTCCACTTTCAAGCGCTAGAGGTTAGTGTAATCGAGCATAAGCTAAGATAATAATTGAGTATAGAGTTGAGACACAGGATCCAAACATCGCCTAAGTACCTTATTGCATAATCCAGTAACCCTTTGGTTCAAATAAATTCAAATTAACAGCTTTTCCTTATTTCTCAGTGACAAACTAGTTATAATAATATTTTTTTTATATTTCAAGTATAATAAATTATATTATAAATTAATATAATACATTATAAAATTATGTATCAAATTCGTTTAATATTTGTATATAATATAATTAGGTATATGGTTTTTACTTCTCATAAGAGTTTTGGTTTTCCATTTTCAGTGCTATCAAATCATTACATATTTTAATTGTTGTTGGGGTCAACGTCTCAACTCTCATTATAAAGGAACTCTAGAGTCTAGACATTACAGATAATGACGGATTTATTATTTTATGGATCCAATTTATTTTATTTGAGTACATAATGTACCTATATGTATTAATTATATGTGTTATATTTCCGCTGTGTCGACTGCTAGCTGGTGTGATGTCAGCGCCAACTCTAGGGAGAAAGCAGAATCTCACGCTCTAGCTGGCTTGAAAGTCATTGAAATCAATCCGGCTACATCAAAGGTACCGACGCCAAGTGTCCATACTTAATTACCTATACGCTGGTGGGACCGGAACTACATGCCATCGCATGATGATGAATTGATAATTATTGGAGCAGTGCGCTCTCTTCACTCCTAATAGGCCTAACCCCACTTGAGGAAGACTGCTGTAAATGGTATACCTTATTTTATTTCAAGGAGTGCAGTTCGGTGTTCAAAGGAGCCACCGAACTGCACTCTTTGAAATAAAATAAGGTATACTTATGTAATTTATTTTTTTCCATATTTACAAATTGTTACAGGTTTACCGATAACATACAACTTCAATAGCTTGCCACGTCCAAGGTACAAGAGTTGGAGCTAGCCATTCTAGCCTATACGTACTGCGAGTGAAATACGTAAGTAAAGACGAGCTTTACAAATCTGTATTCAGATTTTGGGGGAAATAGCGCACAGGTACAATTTGTATTGTACCTGAGTTTTTTAATGTACTTCACTCCCACCCCTTCTACTAATGAAGTTCAACCGTCCTCCACACAGATCCAACACCGCATATACAGTCATAGTAGCCTTACGGTCATAGTAAACAGTACGTTCCAAATATATGTTCGCGTTTTCCAATGACGAAAGAGCTTTCAATATTGAATCATTTTCGCAAAGGTACTGTCGTCCATTTGCCTACGTCATATCCCGATTTCCCCCACCAGCTTTTATTCGCCAGCTAGTGGCTGGTACAAGGAAATCATTTTATTTTTACTTCAATTTTTATTGTACCTGAGTTTTTTAATGTACTTCACTCCCACCCCTTCTACTAAGGAAGTTCCAACTCCACACAGAACCAAGGCCGCAGATAGTAAGCAGTACTGAGTTACTGAGTACAGTACGTTCCAAAAATATGTTCGCGTTTTCCAGTGACGAAAGAGCTTTCAATATTGAATCATATTTTCGCACAGGTACTGTCCGTTTGCCTACGTCGCATCCCGATTTCCCCCACCTGCTTCTGCTCGCCTCTCTGTAAAAGCTGGGCTGTCTTAGCTCTTTTCTGAAAACATTAATTTCTCTTAGGAATTGGACGTTTACGTAATATTATACAGCTGTTTAATTTAACTTAAATAAAAGGGCCTCGTTAAGTAATTAACTGTCACGTGATTTCCTCCCTTTCTACAATCCTGCGGCATAACCACTTGGACGGACAGTAGATAGCATGTCTGAGTAATTTTATATTTTTGGGTCGGGCAGAAGTGAAGATTGAATTCACAGTACGTAGAGTAGGTACAGAATTATTTGAACATGAGTTACTAGTACGAAGGACGAAACTGGCAATTGGAATTAGATGCAATAGTCTATAGTGCGATAATATGCACAAAAGAACTGAAGCCTGTATCGAAATGAAAGCCCACCATTTTCAAAATTGTGTTTAAATATTCATATTATGATTATTTTTCAATTTAACTTCTTTCTCTATATTGTACGCTAATGTGCTGTAGACAGTATAATATACACTGCATAATGAATACGTTCGCATGGATAACTCACTTCGTGAGTAAAAACACTTATTCTTAATACAGTACTGTACTTTGATTAAAGGAAAGCCTAATGAAAATTATCAAACTCAAAATCGCGATATTTCCTAGTTTACGTAAATGGATGAACTACTTTTCTTCCATCCTATACCTAGTAGAGTGATTTGTGTTTTACGCCAGTATCATCGAACTGCAGTCTTGGAGGGGGGAGCAAGCGGTGTTTCCGGTTCTCTAAAGGTATAGACAGGTTAATATTAAAAATGTTAGTAAAAATAAAATGATGTCCCTGTAGAATCCGTTCCATGGTGATTGAAGCATGACTTTGCATGCGCAGTGGGAGAGCGTGATCCTGAAAACATGGAAAATATTATCACTAGAGGGTGGAACCGGGATATTTTAGCAATCAATGTACGCAAGCAGTGACTATAGGTTTTACACACTCAGTACTGGGCACACACTGCGGACATAAACAAAGGTAGTACAGTCTGGTTATGATTGAAAATAAAGTACATGAATACATACCTTATACATGCAAGGTTCCGTCTTCTTCGGTTTCGTTGCCGGCATTGCAATGAACAACAAAATACATCCGAAGATTTGCGAACTGAAACGCCCTGCGGCGATCACTCAAACAGTTTTTATGTTTTGAGAACGACCGTTCAACATCACAGGATGTCAATGATGAATGCAAATAATACGACTGATTGTTTCGACATTGCACTTGTACACGTTAACAAATACAGTAGAGCGTCTCGTTTAGGCACAGATAAAACGTAAGGAAACTGCAGGTAACATGTGGGAGAAGACGAACCGTACGATAAACACGAGGGGTGCACAAGGCTTTAGTTACAACATTTATGGCGGAGTATTAATTGAAATTATATTTTCCAAAAACACACAAAACAAAATAACACAAATTGCATAACTTTATCATATACACATTTTAACAAACAAGCAATTGTAACGTTGAAATAATTCAATATAACAAATCAAATTTTGCTACTTATATCGTCGGTGAAGAAACAATACCGCGTAAGTAACAAAATGCAGATTTTACAGGACAAACAAAAAACGTAATTTTTAAAAAACTAATCACTTCCGCAATGTGTAATTCGGCATGGTATTAGTAAATAACGCTAGAAATGTGTACACTATCCGAAAATAAAATTGTATTGCAATTTTAAGTTATTTATGTTAGTTATATCGTATTAGAAGGCTAGCTGTGAAGATTTATGTCAGTTACGTGGTATTACACTAAATTAGTTTTCACTTAATTTTCAATGATAGAACATTTTAAAGTAAAGAAGTGTTACAATTAAAAGACGTAAGCAATATTTTAGTACTCTTAATTTTATTTTTAATATTACTTAAGTTTTTTACAAAAAAAATATTGTACTTTTTAAACAATATTTGGAAAGGTTCCCTGTAAAACAATAGCCTTGAAAAAGATCAATTTGATGTAATTATAATTATGTGTATTATTTTGTGAGACGTGTTAATGAATTATAGTGTTGTTTTTAAGATTGTCATTTATGACATAAGGCAATACACCTTGCTTATAAACAAAATTACACATAACCAATGTTATCATAGAATGCATGATAGTCCTTTGGCAAAACACTTTTTAGTTGCCGCAAGTGATTCCACTTTGACTTTTTAATTCTCAGTGGTTGAGAATATAATTTCTTGTAGTCACTTCTGTACTTTGTTTTCTGGGACGCCTTGGTATTTCTTGCCAGTCTTCAGTGAAAAAAAAACTTGAAAACAAAAAATTGTACCATCAGGACGACACTGTATTATGATGTTGCTTTCAAGCAGGATTTTTTATGGTCATACATTTCGTTCTCTGTATGACTAACATAATATCACCGTATTTATTTATTTATTTATTTATTTATTTATTTATTTATTTATTTATTTATTTATTTATTTATTTATTTATTTATTATTGAACATAACAGGCAAAATCCAATTACAATGTTCAAGAATGACAAGGTAATTTATAAAAAAAATATGTAATTTATATATATATATATATTTATTTATTTATTTATATAATTATGGCATATGGCGTTGCTGTTTAACACCTTCGATATGTAAGTGCATATTTCGGCATTTAGAGTGCATAAACTTCTCATTACAAGTTACAATCCTTGTGATATACGTAGTTTACTGTAGGGGATATTCCATCTCAAATCGACCGAAATATAGAGAAAATTGACCTTGCAATTTTTAAATACAATGAAATTTTTTCTGTCCGTAGACAACTATGATACAATGCTTTGTGGAAAGTTTGAGGCATCAGAACTTCATAGTGTTTAAATTTAAAATGTTTTAATTTATTGTATTTTCATAAAATTAACAACTTTAAACTGTTGTGGCTCCGAAACCCTTTCACCCAATGATCAAAATCATGGTTTATTTTGATGCTGAAAAGTTAAAGTTTATATTTACATGTAAACAGCTTTTCTTACTTTTTATGGAAATGGAGAAATTTAGATTTTTGTTAATTAAGACACCTTTACCCACGAAAAAATATTTTTAAAATATATGGGTAGATTCCGCATTGAAAGTACAAACAAACACGTATTTTTACTGGTGCAACGTTAATAAGAAAGTATTGAAAAATCAAATAAAGAAAATAAGTAGTACGCGTGTGAGCTTACCAGCTGACTGTGAGGCGGGAGCTAGCCTAGGCAAGCAAGGCCAGGAGACATAAACTCGTGATGTTTCGTCTAGTAGCGCATAGCTGGGCTAGCTTTATTACAGGTTTTCATAAACACAGGAGTAAAATGACGCCCAGCGCTCGCTCATCTTCATCTCTCGGCCAGTGCTTGCTGTGTTGCGCCTTTCAAGTCTAGGCGTGTGAAAATAATTTATTTAATACCCCCGAAACTTATTGCCGTGACACTAAGCAAACAATGCCGAATCCCTCTTAATAATGCAAGGTTTTTTCTCAATATATATATATATATATATACATACATTTTTACAAATGGGCAAAAAACCTAAAACTAAGTAAAATCAGATTATCTGTCTCTCTGTATACAATAAAAATAAGGATTACTTCTTATCATAACCTACCAAATGTCAGCTTCAAAATGAGCTCTCGTTCAATGTTCTGCAGTAAATGGTTCCAGAGTTCTGAGCGCTGAAAGAGGCTTGTTTTTCTAAAATACGCTAAATTTGTCGCTCAACAATACGAAAACCGTTTGACTTTCGATAGTATATTTTTGCAAATGCATTCTCCTCAGCATCTTGTATAAATAGGGAAAAAATTAGAGTATAAAAAATGCGAGGTTTTTTACTGATCGATTTTATATTGAATAGCCCGTAGTATGTTATAAAATTAAAAACATACATATGCCTGTACAAATATATTACATAACGTTACTCAACGGTAACTTGGGAACCTTGGATTGCCTGTTTAGATTTTAAGACGATAGATGGGCGTTGGAGCAATATCTTCTGTCACTCTTACGTGCATAGAGTCAAACCATTCTCTGATTTTCCAGCAGTGTGTTGTGTTGGTGGGGGCTGCCCCGTAGACTAGGCAGTGCCAGAGTCCCGCGGCCGCGTAACCCAGGAGCCGGTCTGTGTCCGTAGGAGGGGGCTTCTAATAAAGATTAATCGCAGGGAGGGGAGGGGAACCAGGCAACCAGAAGGACGCCCGGGTTGTGGACTCTCCATCATCCTCTGCGTTATGTTACTATTCTCGGAGACCGTCTCTCTCTCTCCCTCACCATTTCCTCTCTCTCTCTTCGGTGTATTGTGTGACAGAGTATAAATTGAAGCAATGAGGCATGTTATTCTCTTGCGTTTAAAGCTGTGATATACACGTGGCTTGGTCATATGTTGTGCTTTTGTATCTCAGGTGAATTTCTAATGTCTGCATCACTTGGGGGTGTTACTATACAGAGTAAAAGCGGACCGATGCACTAGAATTTAAGAGGTGATTTTATATGTTAAATATAACAAAACTTTTATTACACTTTTCCTTCATTGAAGTACCGTTAAGCAGGAAAAAATAATCTTTGCCCAATGTTTGCAGCGTTCTATTGCGGTAACGGCCTGAAAGAAATGGCTGGTTGCTGTACATCAGCATTGGGGAAAATGTGACTCGCGAGCACATTGTTGCTCGCAATGATAGCTGTTCATTTCTCTTGCTTCCTTTACTGCAGTCAAACTCCGGTCCATTTATATTTATCTCTGTCTTGCGAGTGGCGTCATCGCAATGTCTCTCTCGAAACCATGTACCTCTACAAAAACGAAAGTTTCAAGTAGGATGGATGGTAGACGCATTTTTTTTGTGCCAATATGATGAGCAGGCTTCGAAACTTCGGACCCAATAGAGCAGTTCAGTGGGAAATCCGCATAACGGCGTACTAAGTATAGTGGTAGTGGGGGTACTGTAGAATGAATGCCAACAAATACGCAAAGGAAAACGCTCTGGATTTGAAGGTTCTGACGAATAATTTAGTTTTCATACAAATCTATTTTCAAACTGTGTCTGAAACTATTACACTGTTAGAAAAGTCAGAGCAAGAGATGCCGGAAGCCCTCAAATTAGTTGAGAAAATGACACAGAGAATTAATGAGACACCAAGTACATCGGTTACTGAACGTGTAAAACAGAAGTGGAAATCAATTTTATGTAAAAATAACGGATATGGATCACTGTGTAATACTAGTGGACATAGTCACCCCAGAATAAAGGACTGTCTCTTAGAGACTGCAATGATGTTAGATTTTTTCGTCATGCGACGTAGAGTGCAGCTTTTTACAGTACAAACTGTGTTTGGCAGATAACCGAAAAAGATTTACGTTTGAGACGCTGGAAATGTATCTTGTAGTACATTGCAATTCGGTACTGTAACTGCACTTCCTAAAGACGACCAATAGGATAAATGAAGAAATTAAAATTGCTACATGTTTATTTCCACCATTAACACTGTGCATAAATAAACACAAGTGCTTATAAAAGACAGGAGAATAAATGTTTTTCACATTCTTTTGACATTGTCATTTTGTAATGTATATTTACTTTCAGAATGTACATATGTGTGTGCTTCCCCATACTACCGTACTCTATTCTAAATAGCAACGTTGTTACCTCAACACATCTCTACCGTTCACTACCTGCAGCGAGTCAACAACCTATAGTACATGCACAGTAAACTTATTGTATCGGGTCCCAAGTCTCGAAGCCTGATGATGAGAATATTAAATGTATGATTTGTTCACAAGTATTACGAGGAAAACGGTTATATAACATAAAACGGCATTATACTACATGTCACTCATGAAACATTAAAAGGTTAAGTAGTACTATTATTATTATTATTATTATTATTATCATCATCATCATCATCATCATCATCATCATCTCTGTACGTCGATCCTTTTTCAGCAGATGTACGAATAATGCGGTTAGCTCTTCAATTTGAACTCACAGATTTACTATGTGATGTGAAATGAAAGCTAGATGTAAGGACTTGACAAATATTGAACTTTTCAAATCTTTGCCAAAAATAAATATCCGAAGCTTTGTTCTTTTGCTTGCTCTGTTGAAGCCATGTTCGCTACAACTTCGGTTTGTGAAAATTTATTTTCAAAAATGAAAATAGTAAAAACCAAATTTAGATCAAGACTGACAGACAAATACCTTCGTGATCAACTACGACTGGCAGTAAGTGACATAATTCCTGATTTTGAAACTTTGTCGCAGAGACATTCTGAAGACAGTTAATTTTAGGTTGTGATATTGTTCATTTATTGTTCATTTCTTTCTTCGTTACACGTACTAAACATTAGTTTGTAGCCTTGTACTGTATAAAATTATATTTAAGTGCTTGACGTAAGGAAAATGAAAATCCGTTAATAAGTCAGACAGTTGCTTCACTTCCCCTTCGGGTGCCCGCCTCCCTTCATAGGTGCTATGCACGTTGCAGGTTACACAGTGGCTCGGCGCATGATCACATTTTCACCACGGTTGCTGTACATGCAGATAGGTAAAAATAATGTGAATAGTTAGTGTCTTGAACTTTTTTTTTTAATTAAATCGTTTAGCCATGAATTTAAAGTGAATAACTGCGAAAATCGTTAAAATAAATCTTCAATGTAGCATATTCTCGAGTGGGTGTGACTGAACACAGCAGAGGGAGAGGGGAAGGTAAGGGATTGGTGGCTGAGCCTGCTAGAGTTATTGCAGTAGCCGTGGTGTTGCCAAACTTTTCATAGAAACATAACGATTTCCACTAAAACGGTGAATGTTAGAAAAAAAAAACTCATTTAGATTTTTCAAACATCTCTTCATGATCCGTTACCAGTTTCATTTTGGTACACCGGTTGCCTTCCATCCTGTAGGTAGGATGATGTAATATACTGTATATAGGCAAGTTCAAATAAAATGAAAATAGTGATGCTTGTAAGCAGGATGGAGAAGAAACTAAATAAAATAAACAGAAAAAAGATGGAAAGAAGTCGAGAAAAGAAAGAAAGACGATAAAGTTAAGTTACAATAAGCACAAATGGAATAAAAAGAAGAAGAAGAAAATTTAAGACAAATATGAACATTGATAATGCCTCCTTGGTAGCTCAGTTCGAATCCTGATGATAGTGATGTAGTATTCGTAATGGACGAAATCAAGGTTCCTGAGGGTTTTCCAGTATTCCTTTATCATTCTACCATCAATCTCCATTCCACTAGACCATTTATTATCATAATAAAATAGCATAAACCATTATGGTGATAGCCACCGGCGTAGCTCAGTCGGCTGAAGCGCGTCTGCCGATTTGGAGTTGTGGTAGGGCGTGTGTTCGAGTCCCTCTTGGGCTCATTACCCAGTTGGATTTTTTCCAAGGTTTTCCACAATCGTAAGACGAATGTCAGATAATCTATGGCGAATTCTTCTTCATGTCACGCAAGGGTTGGGATAATTGTAGGATGAAACCACAGCTTATTTTGTGTAATTTCTAAAATTAATCAATAAGGATGATTTATGTTCTCTCTTGAAGGGTATACACCATTTTAAAATAATTTAATACACAAACACAACTATTACATGAAATGCTCAATAAGTTTTTGTAGCTTTTATTCTCTTCAGCTCTAATCAACAATAACAAAAATACAGATTGCAGGCGACGATAGAAAACAAAAGATGCGGAAACGAATGAGGTGTATAAACAATTGAATCCTCTTTCATATTTAAGTATAAAAATATAGGGGTACCATTTGAAATTTCAAAGTAGGAGTGGCTGGGTGGGGGGTGAAATCTAAAATGCAATTAATCCTGGTTTCAGACTTCCTCCTCAATATGTAAATTGACGTGTTTTTTGTTTAAATTTAATTCAATTAAAATAATTAGGTATTAGACTGGAAAGTTTTGAAATTAAATCCCAGTATACAGAGTGTTTCCGAGGTGGTGTTACAAACTTTCAGGGATGATGGCGAAGGGCACATGTATCAATTTGAGATCAGGAACCATGGTCCCGAAATGACTGAGTCAAAAGTTATAAGCAAAATAATTGAGTAGAAATGGAATTGTAATTTGGCACCACGTGCCCTCCTTCCCTTAACTTTTGGAACAGTCGTGGAAAAATGGTATGTGCCGGATGTCACCTACGTGGGTACTTGGCCCGATATAATCTGTGAGCTTGTCTACTGTTCCCATTAGCTCATCCGTATTCGAAAATCAAGTCTGCATATTCCGCTCTCGTGTACTCCTCCATTTCACTAGGACTGATCGACTGGACACTGCAACTTGTACACACACACTGCTGTCTACAGACGTGCATATCAGGACCGACCATGTCCGTTACATATTACGCCATTTGCATTGCTTTACTGTAGCTTCCTGCCCCCACCCCTCAGACAGCGCACTGAATGGAATACTGTAAGTAGACAACGTAAACAACGTGAGATGAATACAGATGCGTAAGATGTACAGATAAATACACATAAATAAGGTGTACAGAGGAATAAAATTATTTCATTTCCACAGAACTATTTTCGCTTGTAACTTTCGACTCGGTCATTTCCGAGTTCCTTATCTCAATTGATATATGTGCCCTTCGCCATCATCCCTGAAAGTTTTTAACACAACCTCGAAAAAGCCTGTATAGTGTACAATAGGGGAAATAAAAAGTACCATAATTAAATTTCTAAAATATGTAGTTCGATACATTAGAATGGATGAAGCCAAAAACGTCACAGTACGAAATAACTGAATGAAGTCAATTTAAATGACCTAATATCACAAAAGAAAATTTATCTGGAAGTAACACATATTAAGAATTAACGGAAAAAAGAATAATTAACAAATTATGATGTATGAAACCAGTAGGAAAAGTGACGGGAGTCAACGAATGCAAGGACGATTTTGATATCTTGTGAGCGGATAGAAGAGTTTAGTCCTTGAAGATGATTTTTATTCGCCATAATATTTACATCCTGAAGTGTTTCTGTAATAATAATTATCATAACATTTTATATTTCTTAAACCGTCTTGTACATAGTTTCATATCTCAAATGCTTCCTTATAATAGTACATTATGCAACGAGCCTATAATGAAGGTAATTAAGAAGTGAGTATGGATATTTATGAAACGAGCGCAAGCGAGTTTCATAATTTTCATACGAGCTTCTTAGTTACCATTATAGGCGAGTTTCATACGACTTTTTATGCTCGACCATATTTCTAACTTGATATTATTAATTTTAATTGTATCTGACCTGGAGCAATGTCCCGTATGTTGTGAGATGTGCGCAGACGCGAATGTATTGATTTTTCCGAGGAACAGATATCCACATTGACCTTGCTAGGCCATAAGAACCTACAGAGATAACATTGAAAATTAAATTAGACATTGAAAAACGAGATGACAAATTGTGTTTATTTGAATATTATTTACAATTAACGCTAATTATTATAGTAACAGAACATAACCTTCTGCGACAGTATTGGATTTCCAGCCTCCGTGACTTTTCGCTAATTCTCTTTCGATTGCATATCCGAGAATAATCGATACTTGCGGTTTTATAACGGTAGAAAGCTGACCTGTCATTGGCTGAACAGTTGTAACCTGAGTCGTCATTGGCTGAAAGACCCGACCTTTAACGAGTAGGTGTACTTTAATGACATGCATTAAAGGTCTGCTACCAGGTGTATAATTACTTCGTTTCGGCATGGTCGAGCATAAATGTAGTTATGAAACCCATATCGTTTCGTGTGTAAGTTCAGATCTGAAGTATTTTTCTTATTTGAACATTCCTCCTTTCCATGACGCATAGACACAAAACTTAAAATGTATCAGTCCTTTAAGAATTTTTGTCTCTTCTAGAAACAAGTTTCTGCTTGTATAAAATTTCACAAGTATTTCCTTTCTAGGCGTCTTCCCACACGATGAGATACTCGTAAATTTCACAAGGGATCAGAGACAATGGGAACCCTTAGCAACCTCTACCACAGGAAATGCTGCCACCCCAATCAGTGCAGGTGCGAGTACGCTGAGGAACACTTAAACTCCCACGCCAAGTCTCGTTCACAGTTCATTAATCACTGTGGTCTTACGCAGTGATTTGAGTGATGCAAAAAAATCGATTTCGAGGTGTTGACGAGTATACACTTTCTTTATTACGTTCTTAATACAAAAATGTTGCTATTATTCTCACTTCCACATCACGTCGAAACCCCTTATGGATATTTACACAATCCACTGTAAAAACATGTAGGCCCTAACGCATAAAAAAATTATGACATAGAAGATGGACTTTAAAAATAGCGTAAATTATTGTTCGTAGCACTTGGCTTTCGAAGGCCGGACCCAAGATGGATTGTTACTCGCCCTGTACAGGGTGAAACGTAAGTGATGTCATTAATTTCAAGGGGATATTCTTTGAGATATTAAAAAAAAGTTTAATAGAATTTTGCTCGTTTTTGCTTCCTTTTCGAGTTAAAAAATATTTTATATGATACATTTCATAACATGTTTTGGGAAAGCCATTGATTTAACTTCCAATATGCTCATCAATTTAAGGGAGCAATGTACCTATTATGATAATAAATTATTGAAAGTATTTTAGTTTTAGCTTTTAAATGTGCAGAAACTCGACCCGAACGAAAGTAAAATTGTAAAAAGGTCAAGATAGAGTATTCACCGGCCACTGAACGAATATTGCACACTTTTTATCACTGCCAGTGTGGCGCTATAAACCAATTTTCAATACTTTTATCACAGCCACAACACATTTCAATTCTTATTGTACTATATATAACTTATATATATAAAATTATCACTACATTAACACATTTAATATATCACAGAACATAGACTGAACGAACAAAATGTAATTATTATGAAAGTTGCCATATTTTCTTCCTAGAATTACGATCTACTTCCACTAGATGGCTACCGACACGAAAGCAGGGACGGCAATACATGCAAACGAAATGATACTAAACGTGAGAAATGTTACTACAAGTGTGTAGTATTATGTGACAGGTTAAAGTAGATTAGGTTAGGTGTGTATTATGTTACAGGTTAGGTTAGGTTTGATTAGGTGTGTAATATTATTACTATGTTGGCGACACTGAAACTCACTGTTACATTAACGAAATATGGCGGTATTCTTCATTCATGCACGACGATTTTATTATATACAGAAACGTACGTATTTAGGGCGGGTTGAGTGAGATTATAACTCTCCCAGTGATCACATCAATTTCTGCTAATCAATACTGTAAATCCAAGGCATTTTCAAGGTATTTTATCAAGTTCCTATAGTGGCTGGGACATATGTAACTTTCACCTAAAATTCCTTTGCAAAACTAAAAGTTACATCTATTCGCATCAATTTTCGGCACAATTTAAAGAACAAAACTAAAATTCTTTCAATAATTTATGATCGTAATATACTACGCTCTTAAATTGACTGAGCATAATATATTGGAAGTCAATGGCTTTCCCAAAACACGCTATGAAATGTTTCATGCAAAACAATTTTTATTTCGCAACTGAAGCAAAAACGATCAAAATCGTATTAAACTCTTTGGTTTGAAATATATCAAAGAATAACCCCCTGAAATTAATGATAATACTTACGTTTCACTTTGTAAAGGCCTATGCAATAATTGTCCTAATTTTACCGGGTGACATTCGTGAATTCGATATTGACAGGTGAGCCATCCATCTCTAAACGGTCACAAAGTGATGTGGGAATGATGTAAAAAAGATAGAACAAATAATTATAAGAAATAAGAAGAATAAAGAGGAAATAGAAGTAAAAGGAAATTAGATAAAAAAAATATTGGTATTAGGAAGAAAGATGAGGAAGAAAGAAAATTATTAAAATAAATTTGAAATAATAAAGAAGCTAAAAGAGGAAAAGAATATGAAGGGGAAAGGAGGTGGAAGTAGGTTGATGCGAAAGACAGTGGAAAGAAGATGTAGAAGAAGAAGGAGAAAAGAGAGTCAAACGAAAGGAGAAGAGAGAATATAGAAAACACCCAGAAAAGAAGATATTAATGAAAGATGAAGACAATGAAAGAAAAAATTATAAATTAAAGGAAAGAAATTTTTACAAAGAAAGAAAAGAGGAAAGCAAAGAAAAGTACAGACATATGAATAAGGAAATGAAAGAAGGGAGCAAAGGAGATAGGAGGAAAGAAAGTGGAGGAAGAATACGACACTCAGAAAACAGTGCTGGTTGCTTTACTTAGAATATTAGATGAACCGACGAACAATAGTCCGCGTTCTACCGAAATGCAGCTTGTTGTGCAGATGCAATATGTGGTCCCCCCCCCCCTCCCTCACACGTTTTGTTTATGCTTGCGAGCACGAGAGCACCCAATAAAAATTTAAGAATTGGCTTACAAATTTGCCAGAGCCTGCATCTATAACAGTAAGGGTAGAGAGGGGATAGTGAGGGGCAGTTAGAGGACAAGGGGGAGGAGTCGGTCCAGCAGCAGGAGAGATATAGGAGGCCTAGACAGCCAAGGTTACCGACAGGTAGGCTGGCTACAGACTGTCTCCAAAAGAGCTAACCCAAATGTTGTTCTCTACTGCCTAATCGAGGGTAGATAAAATCAATACGCATCTCGATTTTTCAAAACGATTTCAGGTTTTTGTATGAAATATTGTAACAAAAGTTACATTTAAGCATTTATCTACTCATTTTTCGCTGCAAATTGCTATACATATCGGTGCATATTTTTTATATTTCTTCAATTATTCTATGTTAATATTCTTCCATTACCTACTGTTTTACAGCTATATTTCATTTTGTATTATAAAAAAGAATGCTGTTATATATTTATTTATATGCCATATCCCGTGCTTGATGTAATTTTTCATTTTAGTTGGTTATTGTTCAATTTAACAGTATATTACAACAGTATAATGTGACTTTTTTCACAAACTTTTCTAATTATTTTATATTTACTTATTCATTTATTTATTTTACTTCTCAAGTTGACGCTATATTACATTTGAAGCTTGTTATCATACATTTATTTCTTATATACGTACATCATATGCCATTCTGTATATCCATTATATCCATTTATTCTAAAGCATAAGTTGTTAATTCAATTTTTATTATATTTGTCTACAATTTTTTTCTTATTTTATATTAATTTCTTTACTTAACCATTATTTGTTTATGTTTTATTTTACTTTCTACTATTATCACAGAATATTTTCATGTATTTATTTTAACCATGATGTTTTATGATAGATACAATAAGATATGAAAAATGAAGCAAACAAATGAAGAGTCCACTGCAAGAATGATGGATGTCACTGACTGTCAATGCATAGCTTAAGACATATAGAATGTACATAGAGAGTTATGTGGCATTAACACTGATAGTCAATGTCCAGTAATGATCGGAAAATCACAGTTAAGCTTTGAGCGCTAAGCTTTTCAAACTTTCAATCGCTTCTCCTGGAAAATGTATTCCAAATGACATCCATCATTCTTGCAGTGGACTGTTCAAATCAAATTGATTGTTTTCGCAAATTGCTTTTCAAATTTTTTATGAGCATTTTCATTTGTTTTAAAGTCTTTGAGCCGTATTCATAGACATTCTTAGCGCGGGCTGGTGTATGATCAGCGAACTAACTTTTTTCGTATTCATAAACCAGTGTTACCGATATGATATGAATCCTGTACAAGTAATCAGTCGATAGCCGGGGCTAGTTTAGCACGCTCGTAGCGCGGGCTAGCGAAATCTCTATAAATAGCAAAGTTTATATGGTAAACTGTGATGTAATTCTAAATCACTAACACTATGTGTGCATGTTGATACTTATTTTTATTAACAGTATTTTTTTTATGATTCGTAAAATAAATGAATGTAAGTTATTTGTTTATTTATTTATTTATATATTCAGTCCATTCATTCATTCATTCATTCATTCATTCATTCATGTTTTATTAGCGTAATATATAGCTAGTCGGCGATATATGCAATCAAGAGGGAAAGGGACTGGGCACCTTACTGCATCATCTCCTGGCTTAGTTGTCTTATTATAAGTGGTGCCTTCTTGGTACCACTTGTGAGGTTCAGACCTGTCTTCAGACAGTTGACTAAATAACAAACAACAATATTCATTGATTCATTCGTTCGTTCTTTCATTCCAATAGGTATTATTTATTCATTTACTCGTACAGCTAGGAGAGTAATGGTTAGGAAGACTGACCGTGAAACGAGCGGACTTGAGTTCAAGTACTACTTTGGACAAGTTGGGTTTTTACGAAGTTTTTTCTCAATCAATTGAAGCAGAATTGCTGGATAACTTTCGGCGTTGGACCTCGGACTCATTTCGCCATCATTAATTCAACTGTCATTGTTATCCATACCATAGCCCTGGTTAAGTTCACAGTGTAGCGTGCTGTATTCGAACCAGAGCGCGTCCGTTCGGCGACAAAATCATTCACAGGAATAGGGGTAGTAAGCACAATAAACATCAGGTTGCAATGCAAGCCTTCTGGTCTGTCCTCAGTAAAAAATGAAGTAAAAAAAAACAGCCATTTCCGTTGGATAAATATGTACTGGTAAATTTGTCACGACAAGCGACGAGCACTAGTAATTACTGGCAGTTTCATTTGTTTTACCAACGAATTGTTGCATAAAAATTTGTCATTTGTAAAATAGTTTTAAAATCGCGAGCACGTTTTCTACCAATCCTTTGTCCTTGGTAAACTTTCATAAAAATGTATAAATAACATTTTTAATGCAATATGACTTAATCTTTATGTAGTGACAGTGAAGAAGGATTCATATGTAGACGGAGGAGAACATTTAGAGTGATTTTTAAGAGTTCCAGTTTAATGAAAGATTTCGCACATCAAGAATTAAATTTGAGACATTTCCTGCTACTGCAGAATCTTGTTTATGTCCTACAGCTCAGATATTTTGCCTATAACCAAGAGAAGGCTATTTGAATAGTAATCAAATGCTGTATTTTTTAAAATAATAATTAAAAAAATTAATACTAGGCCTATTCATTTGGAAGATAATATGTAAATTCCTAAAGTTCGACCAAATTGTGTCCCGTTGGCATGCGTGTGGGGTTCATCCTATTTACTTGATTTTACTTTCTTTGTCAAGTTGAAAGGAAACTGTCCAAATAATATATTGTTTTCTTCTCTTAATTGGTCAAGAAACATGATGCGAAAATTGTTTCGTTCCATTTTTACAACAATGAAACGCGCAGATCTTGAACATTTTGTGTGTCATACAAAATTTAATTATATTTAAAAGTGATTTTAGTATTATAACACTACTTTTTTCCGCAATATTTTTAAACAGAATTTGTCGATATGATTTCCTTTCATTTGTAAAATATAGTAGTCATGACAAATTAGTAAAATTGTGTTATGCAATAGAAATTACTAATACTTGTCATTGTCATCCGTAGATCATGGTTGTCGCAAGAAAAATAAAGAAGGTAAACTTCCGAATTCTAAATGAGGCAGTAGAGCAAGTGAACAGCTTAAAATACTTGGGTAACATGAGCTGCAGCCAGGAAGTCAAAATTAGGATAGCAATGGCAAAGGAAGCTTTTAATAGAACATATTATGTTGACCTCTGGAGAAGAGACTAGTGAAGTGATTTGTGTGGCATTGTATGGGGCAGAAACATGGACATTACGACGAAGTGAAGAGAAACGAATAGAAGCATTTGAAATGAGGATATGGAGAAGAATGGAGCGTGTGAAATAGACAGGCATAATAAGAAATGAAGCTGTGTTGGAAAGAGTGGGTGAAGAAAGAGTGATGCTGAAACTGATCGGAAAGAGAAAAAGGAATTGGTTGGGCCACTAGCTGAGAAGAAACTGTCTACTGAAGGATGCACTTGAAGGAATGGTGAACGGGAGAAGAGTTCGGAGCAGAAGAAGATATTAGATCATAGACGACATTAAGATATGTGGGTCATATGTGGAGGCCAAGAGGAAGGTAGAAAATAGGTAAAATTGGAGAATGCTGGGTTTGTAGTGAAAGACCTGCCCCTGGACAGACACATGTATGTATGTATGTATGTATGTATGTATGTATGTATGTATGTATGTATGTACATTGGTAAATTGTCACTTGCCACTAGTATATTTTATGCAATTAGGCCTCTGGTCTTACGTGACCTCTACTAGACTCTCAAACATCTGACACGTCGCCTCTTGTTTTGTGTCTCTGATAACGGAATATTGTGATTCTTAACACGAGTAATGTTCATCCCTTACTGAAGGCAAGCTATACGAAACCCACTTTCAAAAGCTATCTCGATTCCACTAACGCCATTCTTCTGGAATTGTACTATTATCATTCTCTCGATAAAAGAATAATGAAAAGGGAAGATACGGAGCTGAGGACGTATCTTGCAGACATAAACACCAGTATAGATTATCAAAATCAAATATAATTCTTTCAGTATTTGGTGCTTGTACCAGACAAGCGAGATATGTCTATGACACAATCGAATTTCGTGATGGTAAAAGTAGCAGCAGTAATAGAAATAGTAGTAATAGCAATAGTAGAAGTAGCAATAGTAGGCCTAATAATAGTAGAAGTATCAACAGTAGTAGCACAGTCTAGTGTATACAGTCACGAAAGCTTGAGTTTATGAGGGTACTAGGAACAATGGACTGTGCAGATACTATTTCGCATTATCTGTAATGAGGTGATAGTAGCGATCCTAGCGGTTAGCAACTATCTATGGATGCATATTTATTACGTATTGAACTTCGAGACTGTATATACTGGACTGTTAGTAGTAGTAGTAGTAGTAGTAGTAGTAGTAGTAGTAGTAGTAGTAGTAGTAGTAGTAGTAGTAGTAGTAATAATAATAATAATAATAATAATAATAATAATAATAATTCGAGCCCGGATGTTTGGCAAAATTCCTTTTTTACTGGGTGGAAGTAAATCATTATTTTCATTGATATAAATGTGATTTGGAGTAAATCAAAGTGATAGGGCCAATTTTTATTTCGCCTATTTTGCCTTTTTAATAGTAATTCAATAATAAATGCCTTTTTTGTTTATTTTAAAGCAATATTTCTTGTTTACTTGCAATTTTCTAATTAATTGTAATGTAACGTGTATGAAATGTAAATATATGAAACGACGACTCACTTTACTAACAATAGTAAATAAAAGTAATTTATTTCGGTGCTTAATCTGCTAATAATCGTGCTTGAATACTATTGGTGTAATATGAATAATGATCGACAATCCACAGGTACAAATATAATGTCACATCTTCATGATAACAACAATCAGCTGTATGATTTTATATGTTAAGTCCGTTCTCATAGAAGTTGTCACGTAACATTTTAAACTGTTCGCTCTCATATTTTCAAATCTTACTGTTACAATTTTGTGCTACACGTGTTTATTATTGTAGGAGAAAAGAATTTGAGTGAGGAACAGTCAGTTATTGTCGGGTGACAGAAAGTACTGTATAAGTTCGGTTAGCTAGAATGCTTCAGTTCAGTAAACGATTGAAAAGTAAATTTCATGTTTACGTTAGTGAATTTGGTGCTCATGTATTTTCAACCGCTGGAACAATTTTGTTATGTAAGGTTTGTGAAAAGACAGTTAAAACGAAAAAACAAAAAGTATTTTATAAGTCAACATGTGTCAACTACGAAGTAAAAATGTGAGTTATGTTGATATAATTTAAATTTATTGCTAAAATATATTATGTATTTTTAAAATGTTATAATGCCTTTTTCAAAATTTATTGTGCCTTTTTTACCTTTTATTGCCTTTTTTATAAATGCCTAAATATTCGGGCTCTAATAATAATAATAATAATAATAATAATAATAATAATAATAATAATAATAATAATAGATTAAATCCAGACGTTTGAGATGGCCAGGGCATGTAACACGTATGGGCGAATCCAGAAATGCATATAGAGTGCTAGTTGGGAGACCGGAGGCAAAAAGACCTTTGGGGAGGCCGAGACGTAGATGGGAGAATAATATTAAAATGGATTTGAGAGAGGTGGGATATGATGATAGAGTGTGGATTAATCTTGCACAGGATAGGGACCAATGGCGGGCTTATGTGAGGGCGGCAATGAACCTCCGGGTTCCTTAAATAAGTAAATAAGTAATAGATAATACAAGTAGCAATAAGAGCAGATGTTGCAGCAGCAGTAGTAATAGCACGAAAAGAAGATCACAATGAAGATCAGGGCAAAGACAACAAGAACCATAATGAGGGCCACAATAAAGACAAAGATAAGGACAACAATAAGAACCACGATAAGGATCACGGTTAAGTACTACAACATGAACCACAACAAGGACCACGATCAAGATCACCATAAGGACCATGATAAAGACAACAAGGACAGTGATAAGGACCACAACAATCATGAAAAGAATCATAATAAAGAACATGACAAAGATAATAAGGATCACGATAAGGACCTTGCGTGGTGCTCAGATTCTACTTTACAGATATACATGTGAGTCGTCTACAACCCATCAGCACTGCCACCTACCAATCATTGAAGAAAGCACTAGGTACACCCACCACGGTGGAAGGCCGATTCAATCTCTGACAATCACAAGTTTTGCCTTGTTTTTCGAAACGCAGATGATAACGAAAGGAGACTTGAGCAGTGGTTTGAAGATGGTAAATAGGGCTCTGGTTTTGTTCAAAGCTATAATTAATTCATATAAACTTCCCTGTCCCGTGCCTACAACAATTATCTTTGGTAAGCTATAATCCAAAATCAGTGTTCTTTTCAAAATGAAACATATGGCTGAAACTGTTTAGTGTGGCCAAATAGTAAAGTTTCCATACTCTAAAATGTGGTGAAAAATGAATGATGCAGTAATACGTATAGTGATTTCGAGTATTAATAATTAGAATTCGTAACTACTTTTAATACACATTGGAAAGGAAACAGGCAGATTTTCAGCAGTGGTTTTTTCAGACTGTACCTAAAATTAACATGAAATTCGAACAGTATGGTGTTACAATAAAGCCTGTTAAAATTTCTCTGCACAAAATAAAATCGCTAGAAAAGAAGCTTAGGCGTTCTTCAATCATAATGGACTATCTAATGTAAGCAAAGTGTTGTAATCGGGACCTAAACAACAAAAATATTTGTAATTACTCTTGATAACATTAGCATCATTTTGTTGGGAAAGGAGATGGGAAAGAAGGCTTGCTGTAGATGTCGAAACAGCAAGAAAAACATAATACAGAAATGCATATTTACATATTCAATTAAGTAAATATGTCCACATTCGTGTGAGAAGTGATAATTCTCTTTACACAACTTGTAAGAAACAACTTACATGTGGCAGTGGGTGTTGCGTTAACTGTATACGAATTAATGAAGTCATATTATTTATTTCAAGCGATCGCGTGACTTAGTTACAGCCAAGTTCTCCTCCCTTTGTTTACATCACGATCATTCTAAAATGAAACAAATAACTATTTCGTGCAGACAGACTATCAAACCTAATGTAATCTAGGATGATTTGTACTTAATATCGTATATATTGCAACTTAAGTTTTATATCAAATTAAATTAGCCTACGTTTGCACACTTCAATTTTATACCCCATTTGAAAGGAATTTGATGATAAGTGGTACACATGTATTTTGTCGCCATCCGGGATGCAGCGAAATAGAAACCCTTGGACATGTTGTGGGTTATTGTTCTAAAGGAGAATTACTGAGGAACGATCGCCACCAAAAAGTGAGAAGCTTCATTGCAACCACCTTTCGGAAGGCAAAGTGGGAGATTTACAAGAAGTGCGAATCAAAGAAGCCTCATTCTTGATCCCACTGTCCGTTTTGAAAAGGAATGAAATATACCAACATTATTCCAGAGAAACGTTCCAAACCAAACAACTACATTTATGGATGTCCCATAGTAGTCGTATCGAAACTTCTGGCATAAAAGTCAATGTAAGTTCTTGATGCACTAAGAGTAGAACAATTCATTCAAAATTATGTAGGATAAACTAGGGTCTGTTGGACAGTCGGGCATGTTGGACACTCTATAATTTAACGTGTTACCACGCCACTTGTGAGCACCACATTCTGCTAGAAGTCAATGACGGAAGTAGCCCCACTCGTGCCTACTTCCGTCATTGAATTCTAGCTGAATGTGGTGCCCACAAGTGGCGTGGTAACACGTTAAAGCACGGAGTGTCCAACATGCCCGACTGTCCAACAGACCCTAGTTTACCCTATAACATTCTTAAAATAGTGGACATTAAAAGTTTTCACAAAAACTTGATACTTTTATTTCTTTTTAGCATTTAATTTTTGATTCAAACAAAATTCTTGGAGTTTATTGAGGTACTGGAAAGTTGCTTCGCTCATATTTTTTTGGCTTTCAACAAAGCACCTTAATTCCTGGATGTGGTCCCCGACATGGGCGATTGTAGGCATCTCGAGATGTTCTGGCTCTTCTTCATCATCTGAAGCTCTGCTCGCGCTATATTGCGTCCTGATTCTCGTAATTTTAGAACTGAATTTTGTTCAATTCCACTTAGAATTATAAAAAAAAAAATCGAATTACAGACGATTCTTAACATTGCGTTGTATAAGAATGTCAAGTACCTCACTGAAAGTTCCAATTAGACATATTCGACTGTAAGAATTAAAGTCTAATTAGAAACATGGATACATTTAATACGCTATTTCCAGAAGAAAGTTTCTCATGCAATTTGGACCAGTGTATTGGGACCGGTGCCCACCCAGCACCGTAATGAATTTGGGAAGTTGTGGTTACGAAAATCATTTGTAACGCCTGGGGGATCATCTTGCTGACCAAACGATACTTCAGTTCTGATTGGGAATAGTTCAACTCTGCTGAGACCTGTGGACGTGAGACCAGCAGGCGGATGGTCGTCCTTCGCCCTTCATGGGCTGTCGACTTAATTTTTAATATATTTGATACTTACATTAATTTTACATACTGATTTTCTTAAATAGCAGAATAACATTAGGAAGCATTACAATGCACAAATAACAATCTTAGAGCCTCCTGTGTGGTCTAGGTGCAGAGTGAGAAGCACGTACTCAGACTGCACCCATGCATGTTTCGAATTGCTCTCCGGCTGAATACCTGGTTGGGTTTCTCTGAGATTTTCCCAGCCTTATGGAAAATGTCAGGTAATTCCATTGCGAGTCTTTGGACACATTTTGTTAAACAACGGTGTAGTTAATACATCATTAAATATCCTGTTACAATGATAATTTCATATGAATTCTACATAATTAATTTTGTACAATATACAGTGTGTACATTTTATCTTTCCAAATTTTAATATCGTCTTTAGAAAGGTGGGCATTTTTTTTCACTTTCACAACTTCAAATTGTAAACAAACTCTACGATCTATTGTTGATCTCCCTTGTTCTTGACTCGTAAACGACGCTCGGTATTGGCCGCGTGTGGACAGCTACGCTGTGCATTGCCGCTACAACTCTACTTCCGCGGGCGTGGAAAGATAAAATATATGAACTGTACTTGCACAGTAAAGTTTATAATCGAAGTCGGATTTGTGAGATTGTGCGATTATAAAATGTATTTTCTTTGCAATGCAGAAAAAGGAAGTTGTTATATTCTTTCGGATATATAATAAAAATAATCTCATTTATGTGCTTATGTCTTTTCGATGATAGATACAAATAGAAATATTTTTCGTGAAGATGATGAAATGAATTGTTGTGAAATTCGAAAGAGAATTTATGTTTTCATAGCTACTACTACACTGCAGTCTATTGACTTATTATGATCTTCTTCAGGTTTGCTTTGTTTCCAGTTTTGTCTGTTATAATCTCTTTGGTCTTGTTATACGTTATTTTGTTGTTAGAAGCGAGAAAGCGACCCACACTGACGTCATTTTGCATAGCAGGGAATTTGGGACTATGAAGAGCTGGACGTAAACTTTTGTTTCAAGTCCTTTCAGTCATAATTAGGATTCCTTTACGAGCAATAAATATACAATACGGGATTCTTTTTGTTACCGTCATGCCGTTCCGAAGAAATCATTCTACTGCCTCTCCAGGTAGCATCATCCCGGGTATAAATCCATGGTCTTCGGATTTAATAAGTGTGGTAACGCTCATACCTTCAAAGATGGAAAAAATTACCACAAATTCCAACTTTCCTATATTTTAACTCAGATGTTAATTGACGTGAAAGACCAATGCAGTAAAAATTTATCTTACGTTGCGGAAGAAGTAAATGTTTTTAAAGGCATGTGATACAATTAATTAACAAACGCACTTGTATTCATTGCAGTGTACAGCGATACAATTCTTACCGGTTGACAAATAAAGCAGTAATTAGTTCTATCATACCGGGAAAGTTCAATGCGCGATCAAGAACAAAACTCCTTTGCGATCCAGATAAACTGGTTGAGGATTTTTGTAGATTTACAGCGAGTGGGACGTGAGAATCGAGTTGGCTGCTAGGTTCTTGACCCTATGCTGAGTTATTGTGGTCAACACATTGCGTTGAGCTACACTAAACAAAACATATTGCGCAGTTAAATGTCCGACTTGAGAATTTCCTTTCAAGTGAAAACCTGATCAGTTTCACTGCGTCGCATTTGGTCATGATGATAAACTTCTCACGTTCTCTCGTATTCTGCAATTTGTGTATGGTGACTGAAAAGCTTCGACTATGACTCATTAGTAATGAGAGATGTTGTCTGTAATGTATAATACAGTAACATCCAAATGTATTTAATTGAAATGCTATTGCAGTCATATCATAAAACTATTCTAATTATTTACTTTGACACAAATATAATTATTAAGAACCGAGAACTAATTTAAAATTAATTATAATTAAACATTCAACACAAATCAAGATGCTAAAACAAGGTTTTCCAATGTCTCATGCTTTGTTTAGTATTTATATTGACCATGTTCTTAAGGAATGACAAGAGAATTTAATAAAAATATTTAAACTAGAGATAAGACTTTGAACACTATTTTATTTGCAGACGATCAGTAATTCATAAATTAATCTACAAACTAAAGAAATAGCAAATATGAAACATTCAATAGCTAAAACTGAAGTGATAGTATTTGAAGGAAAGAATGATATCTGATGTGAAATAAATAATTAACAACCGAATAATAAAAGGGATAAATAATTTTAATTATCTATAATTTAATATGTCTCACTACAAGAAAGAAGATATACACTTAGCGGCAAAAATAATGAGCCGGCCGGCAATTTTTAAGTTCCAGAGACATAACATTGCGCATCTCATCGCGTCAAAGCCATAATTCACCAGGTAACACATAATTAAATCATTTAAATTTGCTGTATTTTGTTTAAGGGTCTAAAATATGTAATAAAATCGAATGGCGGGTTGATTCTAGATATATCAGGGCCCTTGAAGAGTGAAATAATAACAAAATTGATAAATACAAAATCAACCGGAGCGAATATGAACTGGAAAACCACGTATTATGCCGAAACGATATTAACAGTCACAGCAGCGTAAGTCGTTACGGCATTGGTCTATTGAACAAGTTGGTAGTAGTAGCTCAAGGTTCGAATCTCCCCCAATCTTCTTTTTTTAATTACAAATTTGCCATCATATGTGTCTCGCAAAGCTATAATTATGTGGCGATATCTGTTAGAATATGCCCAAACTCTAATAAATAATAAACCTTCCTCTCTCTTTCAAGCAATACTGCTATCTGTTAATACAACGTTCTGTCTCGTCATTACGCTTGAAGATGGCACAGAAGCAATAACTCATTGCCCTGGTTCGCAAACTGTAGGTTATTCTGCGAATGCTACTCTCCGACAGGACTTCGCTTGGAGAAATGTCATTTTCTCCGACCAGGTAATTGTCTCCAGTAGCATTCTGCGTATGCTACTCTCCGACAGGACTTCCATTGGAGAAATGTCATTTTATCCGACGAGGTAATTGTCTCCAATAGCAACGATAGTACTGCATGAATGGCCACCGATTCGATGAACGCTTCGTGAGACGAATTATTAACAAGTCGGGTTGCGTGAGGGTCGCGTGTTGGGGGTGGATGTCATACGATGGGGCAGGACTTCTGGAACGCATCCACGGGCGGTTTACGGCAGAAGTCTACGAACACATTTTGGCAAATGTAATGATCCCTTCCACCCGAAAACGATATCCAGAAGGAACACTTTTCTTCCAGCAGGATAATCATCCGATACACACCGCCAACCGGATTCAAAGATGGTTTACGAGGAGGCGTGATGTCGACCCAGTCGACTGGTCTCCAAATTCACCAGATATGAGTCCGATTCAAAATTTGTGGACTGCAGTCAAAAGGATCCTACGCTCTAATTGGGCAGAACAACCACCCGTTCGGACATCTGAGGAATTGTGGGACAGACTTCTAGATGCGTGGGAGGAGATGGCCAAGAATTTAGACCTGTTCCACAATCTTGTGGACTCCATGCCGCGCAGAATGAGGGCAGTTGTTGACGCAGGTGGTTTGTGGACGAGATACTAGTCCCCACCACAGGCCTTGTTTTGTTAATATATTAAAAAATTGTTTGTTTTTGTTAATTTAATTATTTATTTGTGTTTGATATGCGTCCGGTTTTTAAGGATGTGAAATAAGTATTTTTGTTTATACAGGCCAGGTCTCACCTATTAATATCCCACAGGTGATGGGCAATAATATTTTTACAATGCAGGCATAACGAAGTTTGTTAACAAATGCCATTTCACATTTAAACTAATAAATTAAGTAAAAGTTAAAATTTAAAAAAATAATAATAATTTTACCGTACCGAGAGGCGAACTCACAACCTTTGATACGGATGTCAGACTTCTTACCAATAGGCCACACACTGCTCGCAAGTTTTACTACATTATAGAAGGACGACTTTCAATGAAGAGACACCACAGCAATGCCTTGCAGTGGGTTACGTTTACACGAGTGAACCGCGCGATAGAACTTAGCATTTCTATCGACCAAGAGTCGGCCCATTCTTTTTGCCGCTAAGTGTACACATGAAATTAAACATAGTTTATAGAATGTGTAGATCAATAGAACACAAAACATTGAAAGCTATCCGGTAACAATTTTATAAATGATGCCGGTACCCATTTTAACTTATGCAAATGAGAACTGAACACTTAACCGCTTGAATAAAAGGAAAATTAAAAAAGCGGAGATTAAATTCCTGCTGTTAATTATTGGGAGTAACACATTTAGATAAGAAAATAAATTATGATATTAGAAAAGGTCTCAAAATATTTTAACTTCAAAGAAACATTAGATGAACTACATGATAACTGGTACCTGCATATTCAGTGGATAGAACATTACAGAAAACCATCCCTCTTAAGTTACTAGATTGTAGACGTAAATGAAGAAGAGGTAGGGTAAAGGTTGGTAATATTGTTAAATGAGTAACATTGTAATAGTTCTTTGAGGGAGAGGAAGATCGGTTTTTGCGTCAACGTATTAAGGGAATGTTCGTGGACAAGTTTCTGCACAAAACCAGTCCTTCCCTCGCTCAGTAAAATTGTAATTAATTCTCAAAAAGAACTATCACAATATTACTCGTATCACAATATTACTAACCTTTACCCTATTTGTCGTCTTCTAACCAGATTGACTGATAAATTCTCTTGATGTGAAAGCAGGTCAAAAGGTCTGAATCCTTGAGGTCGAAAAAGACTATTTACATTCGAATAGGAGTTTGCATTGTTTGGTTAACGACATATAATATTATTTCATTACACTCTTTATTTTACGACGCTAGCCATTGGAAAGGTTATTATATTTAACGACGTTGTCAATTCATAAGACTATTATTACGGCCATATAGGCCCTATTTATGTAATTGGATGTGCGAATTGTGACTATGATCATTAACTTCTGGTCTCCAAACTGTTGTCCTCAATTGTTCTAAGAGTAGCATGCTGTTGGCAATTGGATCTCTGGTCCAAAATATGGGATTCTGAGACAGATAAAACTTTTCGTATGACTTCGTCTGGGAGGGAAGTACAGCTGTGAATCGAGTGTCGTAGTTTTACGGAATGTTAAAGACCTATCTCCCTAACAGAAGGGTGTAGGCAACATTGTCGGGCATTATTCGCCCAATTTCTGCAGTTGAAATGGTAATTAACAAAAAAAAAAATACGAGTAGTTTTGAATAGAATAACTACTATTTCCTCAAACCATTGTACAAACTATCATGTAAGGAAAAACGCGTGTCCGTCTGTAAATCCTGGTAATTCCATCATGAGAGCATTTGTATTATGTGTTATGCACTATCTACCAAAAAGTAATTTGGCACTGCTTTTGCCCCTTTAGAACCTCGTGGTACCACCTCTTGTTGCTATAACAGCAGCCACCCTGTCAGGCATGCTCTCCACTAGTTTGTGTAGGATATCCACTGGAATGCGTCGCCATTCCTCTTGCAACATGGCACTCAGTTGGACAATGGAAGCTGGCCCCATGTTTCGGCGACTATTATGCAGTGGTATGCAGACAGTAATGTTCACCGGTTGGACTGGCCTGCACAGAGTCCTGATCTCAATCCCATTGAGCACCTTTGGGGAAAATTGGACCGGCGATTGAGGTCTCGGGAGATGCGGCCAACTTCCACTGCCCAACTGAGTGCCATGTTGCAAGAGGAATGGCACGCATTCCAGTGGCTATCCTACACAAACTAGTGGGGAGCATGCCTGACAGGGTGGCTGGTGTTATAGCAACAAGAGGTGGTACCAGGAGGTTCTAAAGCGGCAAAAACAGTGCCCAATTACTTTTTGGTAGATAGTGTACTTCAAACCTTGTGTATTAGAAATGGTTACACACACACATCAGAAGCAGATTCAATTGTCCAGAGCGATTATATTTGCTTAATATAGATTACTTATAGCCGGAAACGAGTCAAAGAGGCGAGCAGAGTTTCTAGTGTTGTTCCTGTGATACCTCTGACAATAGGGATATCTTATGCGAAGTTTTACCGCTAGATGGCAGGAGCGTTCCATGCGGCGCAACATGTTGTAGGGCTGTGTTAGGTTATAATTACGTTTTCCCGTTTATTGGTTTTCTGTGCGTGTCAAAATTATATTTACAATTATTTTGTATAACCTAGTATAATTTAATATAATTCAATATTTTCTTACCTCATAATTTAATTTAATTTACAATAAATAATAACGTAAACCTGTATAATATTGACCGATTCCCCGAGATGGGTGGGGAAATCTGCAGTATGTAGAATATAGATACGAGTAAATTTAATGTTCATGAACCTAAACGAGAAGTTTGGGAACGAGGTGCACGAATAAAAAAACAGGAACTATGTCGAAGGTGAATATTGCCCTCTTTAATTATTAATATTTAAGAACCGTACGCTAAAAACAGGATATGTAGCAGTCACTAATGTGATTTTCTTTTTATAGGGAAGGGACTATCGTGATTGAATTCCTTGTATTTTTTTTCTGTAGCTGCAGAAAGATCAAATGTAATTTTTAATAGGATGATATAATATGATAGTAGTAGTAGTATCACGATTAGTCGTGCGATTTGTAGGTTAAGGACATACAGTTTTGAATACATGTAGGATGATTTTGAAAATTTGAAGTTAAAACATGGTTTTAATAATTAGGGTACAGTACATTAAAAACATTATTCACGAAATGGATTTTACTACAGATCGTCCTGGATAATAAACATCCTAGTTTATCGAGAGTTTACTGCAGGCGTAAACTTCGGAGACTCCTACAACTCCTGCATATAATGTAAGCTAACATAGCTCGCTGTCGAGGTTGCATATGTTTTTATTAATTTTTCTTTTTCCTCTTCCAAAATGAAACTGTAGTCAACAATTCCTTACTTGAAGTACCGGTAGTTACTTTTATTTAATATTTTCGAGGCGCAATTTAATTACTTATATTTTTTAAAGTTTAAAGCATATATTCAGAATATTTCGGACCTGATTGAAGACAAAAAGCTTTCCCTGGTTTTAACTTATAGGAACGTAACAAAAGTTTGCCATTTTTAGTTGTTTTTAAGAGTATTTAATATACTAATACACAACGTATATCCTCAATGTTTATATACCGAAAAACAAATGCACACGCAAAGTACATCCCTCAAAGTACACGTGCGCTATCTGTTGGTGCTAGTTCAGGATATCCCTATTCTGCCTGCATCCAGATGTACTGTACGTAAAGTACAGAGTGATTTATATAGAACTGACACATTTCTTTCTTTAATTATTCCGTTGGAAATTCATTCAATGACCCAATTTTAGCACCAAATTAAGCAGAATGTTCTGGAGTTTCGATTCCTTGTCACTAGATGCGCAGATGTTTATGTTTTATTCCTATTGTTGGCAGCACTAGATGCGCAGATGTTTATGTTTTACTCCTATTGTTGGCAGCTGTTTTCGACATTTTGTGTCAACGTGAAAATGCAGTACACATTAAATCAACGACTCTTCCTTGTGAAGCAATACTGGATTACGAATTCAATTACAGCTACTCAAAGGGCATACCAGAGAGAATATGGTGTTCGCAATCCTCCCAAAAGAAACACAATACTGGGACTGGTAAACAAATTGGAAACAACCGGATCTCTGGTGAGTGAAAAAGGCAAGCATCGTTCATCTAGGCTTCCCACGGTTGTTGTTGACGTAAGAGCACGACTGGAGCAGTCACCCAAAAAATCATTAAGATGTTTGTCGCAGGAGACAGGGTACACCTACTCAATGTGTCAGAGAGCCTAAAGCCAAATAGGGTTACGGTTGTTCATCAGCTACAGGAACCAGATAAGGATAAAAGATTGAATTATTGTCGTTGGTTTCAGACGTTCATTGTGCAAAATTCTGCCATATTGTCCATCACATGGATCACAGAAGAAGCATGGTTCCATTTATCCGGTTATGTGACGACCGAATAATTTCCAGGAACCTGTGGCCACCGAGATCTCCGGATTTGACAGCGCCGGACTTCTTTCTATGGAGTTACTTAAAAGACAGGGTTTATGCCACACGTCCCCAGACATTGGACGATCTGAAGCACATCACACAGGAGATTCAAGCTATTGACAACAGAGTCCTCCAACGAGTGACCAGTAACATGGAACGACGTGTTGAGTTGTGCCTTATGCAGGATGGAAGACATTTTCAACATTTGCTATAGAGGTAAATAATCTCCCAAAATTCCTATACATTTTAGGTATAATAAGTTGTCGCTAGCACAATTCATTTTGAAACAATTAATGAAAGAAATGTGTCAGTTCTATATAAATCACTCTATACATAAAGTAGGCCAAGCGTTGCCAAGGCAACATACGTATGAGTCTTGGGCTTGATGCACAGCGCTGCTCACAGTGCGTATTTCTTCGAAAGTGTAACAGTTTTATTGGCATTGATATTATGAAGTGAAATTGGATTGGAAGTGGCCGCTTTTACCACTCATAGTAAGCATACAGAAATAAAAAACAAGTAACAAAAGTTAATTCCATAGTGTCATAGGAACTTGTGTCGTGCATTATAGGCGCTATGTACGGTTCAAATTTGTCGAGTACGGCGAAGTTCGATATTCATCGACATTCGCACTACAGAAGGAGGTCTGTCGTGTTTGTTCCACCTTGATTCGCTGACCTCCACTCCCACCTCTTCGTGTTTTAACTGCTTAAGGATTTAAGCACAGACCTTGCTATTAGTTTTTCATATGGAATGAGACGAAGTTTGTGATGATTTGGTTGCCTCTCATGTTCGAACATTGCAGGATACTAATAGGAACAACACAACATTAAACAAAAGTTTGCTGCTCTCTACTACTAATACGACACATTTTCGGTCATAACATAAGTATATAAAGTAAATATCGCTTTGGATGACTGAACTGAATGTAACATCATGTGTGTGTATTATTATATTTCTGATATATAATATGTACTGTCTGACGTCGTACAAAATTTTGTCGAATATTCTTTTGAGAAGATTAACTCCATATGTAGATGAAATTATTGGGGATCATCAGTGTGGTTTTAAGCGTAATAGATCGACTATTGATGAGATTTTTTGTATTCGACAGATATTGGAGTAAAAATGGGAGTATAAGGGTATTGTACATCAGTTATTCATAGATTTCAAAAAGGCGTATGACTCGGTTAAGAGAGAAGTTTTATATAATATTCTTATTGAATTTGGTATTCCCAAGAAACTAGTTCGATTAATTAAAATGTGTCTTAGTGAAACTTACAGCAGAGTCCGTATAGGCCAGTTTCTAGCTGATGCTTTTCCAATTCACTGCGGGCTAAAGCAGGGAGATGCACTGTCACCTTTACTTTTTAACTTCGCTCTAGAATATGCCATTAGGAAAGTTCAGGATAACACAGAGGGTTTGGAATTGAACGGGTTACATCAGCTCCTTGTCTATGCGGATGACGTGAATATGTTGGGAGAAAATCCACAAACGATTAGGAAAAACGTGGAAATTCTACTCGAAGCAAGTAAAGAGATAGGGTTGGAAGTAAATCCCGAAAAGACTAAGTATATGATTATGTCACGTGATCAGAATATTGTACGAAATGGAACTATAAAAATTGGAGATTTATCCTTCGAAGAGATGGAAAAATTCAAATATCTTGGAGCAACAGTAACAAATATAAATGACACTCGGGAGGAAATTAAACGCAGAATAAATATGGGAAATGCGTGTTATTACTCGGTTGAGAAGCTTTTGTCATGTAGTCTGCTGTCAAAAAATCTGAAAGTTAGAATTTATAAAACAGTTATATTACCGGTTGTTCTGTATGCCTGTGAAACTTGGACTCTCACCTTGAGAGAGGAAGAGAGATTGAGGGTTATTGATAATAAGGTTCTTAGGAAAATATTTGTGGCTAAGAGGGATGAAGTTACAGGAGAATGAAGAAAGTTACACAACGCAGAGCTGCACGCATTGCATCCTTCACCTGACATAATTAGGAACATTAAATCCAGACGTTTGAGATGGGCAGGACATGTAGCACGTATGGGCGAATCCAGAAATGCATATAGAGTGTTAGTTGGGAGGCCAGAGGGGAAAAGACCTTTGGGGAGGCCGAGACGTAAGTGGGAGGATAATATTAAAATGGATTTAAGGGAGGTGGGGTATGATGGTAGAGACTGGATTAATCTTGCTCAGGATAGGGACCAATGGCGGGCTTATGTGAGGGCGGCAATGAACCTCCGGGTTCCTTAAAAGCCAGTAAGTAAGTAAGTAAGTAAGTAAGTAAGTAAGTAAGTAAGTAAGTAAGTAAGTAAGTAATATGTACTGTCTTAGAGAAACGTTTTGTTGCACAGATACTTTTTAAGTCCCAGAAAGGAGGCGGTGCGCATGATCAGAAGACGAGCGATATGGTTCACAAGAGAATGACTAGTTAATGTAATAAAATTAGTTTTGTTTCGCAGTATGTCTGATCAAGCGCAATGCCTCCTTTCTAGGACTTATAAAAATATCTCTGCGACATTTTTTTTCTAAGAATGCATAGCTTTCAAGATGGAGTCAAGTGGAAGGATTCCTGCTCCTGCTCCTCCTCTTCTTCTTCTCCATCATCATCATCATCATCATCATCATCATCATCATCATCATCATCATCATCATCATCAAATTCTTAGCAAGACTATCTTCGCGAGAAAAGAAAATCTGAGAACCTCATGTAGTTGATGTATGGCACATAAAACAGCCCAGTTCCTCAAGGTGTTCTGGGTAAAATTTGTCGACAATGTTTTTTTCCGATGAATTTTGATAGGACAACTCCTCCTACACAATCTCTATCAACAAAAGCAGACTATCATTTAAAATATCGTTATAATTTCCGTCATCGTCTTGAAGATTGAATCCCTTCGGCCTATTCTCTTCCCTATACTAATGCTGATTTTTAACCAACATACTGTAGGTCAGGCATGTCAATTGATGCCCATAGGAGCAAGTGCACGCTTTAGAACTCAGGAGAGCCTGATCGCTTTACAGCGGAAAGGAAAGAGACAGACGAAAGAGGTAGTATATGTCGCTTGGTCGAGCTATATTCAGGGATGGCCAACACTGATTCAATAGACAAAGGGAAGAGAACTTATTAAAACTGTATCCATGTTAATTTTTAGATTTATCTGAGAAGTATAATTGCATTATAAGAATGTAACTTTAATTTTAATGCTCATTTTTCACATGTTTGATATTTTTATTCAAAAGAAATATTTTCTCAACTTCTTTTTATAGAAAAATGAAAATTTCAGCTATAAGCCTATTTATTTAGTAGCCTTACAGAATGTTTTCGTAAATCTAATATACTGTAAACACGTATTACTGAAGATAGTGTATTGAAAATTTTGAAAATATTCGCATGGAAATTGTTTGTAAGGAAATTAATTAACAAAGCAATTACTGTTACATCATAAGCAAAAGATATGTGCCCATGTGTTGTAAAAATGTCAGCACTATAGCTTCAGCACATTTCGAGAAAATAATTTAATATTCTGATGATAGGAAGTTGCTCACCAATATTACCTTAAAAGCATAATGCTATAAGATTTTTGTTGTGGAATATTAGTTACATTTAAAACATATACAGTACTTAGGTAACTTTGCTTTGTACTGTAATATTGTTTTGATTAGTTTATTGATTACTTTTATAAGCCTAAAGATACCATCAATATCAATTCCAACTTATGTCATACTCAATCTCTTTTTTCATGGGGGGGGGGATATCACTTTCTTTATGAATGATGTAGCCTATTTCACCCATTTAGTACAGTATAGTTGCACTACTATGGAATTTATGTGACTATTCCTTCTTAACTTTTTATTATGTTATTAACATTTAAAACACAACTGCAATATTAAGAAATTGGCATTAGTACTTTTGTTGTACACACAATATAGATAATATCAAACAGAAAGGAGCCATATAAAAATAACGACATAACATTTCAATTTCCGTTTGAAGTTTGTGCACCACTGTTTTCTTAATCCAACAGGCTGCTCATTCATAAACACAGCCCTTCCCCTTTCCATACTTGGCGCTTGATTAGCGCGAACGACGTCAAGGTCAGAAAAATGAGCTTGCTTTGACATCACTGCTGTAGGTTATAGATATAGTAGATTATGTGATCGTCTTTGAAGAAAGTTAAATCGCCATTTTTCTGCAGGGAAACGAATCTAGATCCTCTGACTTTATAACTACAAGGGCTATCGCTTGAGCCAAAGTGGGTAACTCCGTATAAAAATGGAAATAAATATTTTACCTTGCAAAACAAAATCAATTGAAGTGAGCATACTTGGTTGTATAAAACGAGGTGCAGTATTCTTGTTATTTATGGGCATGCAACAAATCACCTTAACAACGTAATATAATACAGAGTCACTGAGTCACTCGCGAGGAATGAAACTGGAAGTTTTCCCGCATAACCCATAACTAATTCTATGATTCACCCAACTCACGTATCGGTTAACACCCAACATATCGCATGTTAGATTGCAATTTCTTCTTTGTTGTTACCGTCGACCAAGAATTACGTCGTTACAAGCATCAGAAGTTGAGTTGCAGTTTTGTAAGCAGGTGTACATTCCTGTCCTCTTTCTTTTTTTATAATCCATTTTCAAAGTAAGTAACTCGTCAGATATGATAACCTACTATGTGGTCTTCAGATATCCAGTCCGAAAGCTCGTTGTTCATTTATTTTAGCAACTCTCATACATTCTTTTTCAACTTTGTTTGACAAATCGAAATAATTTTGAATTGTTTTCTCACAGTTATGAAACAAAAGGTATGAATTCTTTAAGATTGGTTGAACCAAAAAGCAACACTGCTACAGTATTTAGTCATAATATTAATTTAGGTCCAATATAACAAATTTATATTTAAATATCCAAATCTTGTCAATTCTAATAGTTGATGGCGCAGAACCAGACTGTTCCAAGACGATTTTACTATTTTTCTTTAGGAGAGCTATTTAAAGCTCCTGACATTCAAAGCTTCATGAAACAATTTGGAATAGCTTCGTAGGAACCTTATGGAGAGGAATATTTACAATTTTGTTCGATTCATATATGCAGACAAGAACTGGAATACAATGAAACACATTTCTTTCGTATAAAAAGTTGGACTTAGAGCATTCTGGTTCTCAGCCGTCGAAGTGTAGATTAACCTACAGTATACTGTATTGTATAGAATATGATTTTATACTCTTTAAATTTTAAAATACGGACTCTGCATTACAAATCAAACTCGAAAGACATCGAGCTGAATTCAGAGTTCGCATCCTTTCCACAGAACTGTATATGTTTGACTGACATGAGTCCAATGTTTATCTCTTCCGATGACTTCCCTTCAACCACATTCATTCGCACTAGACAAAGGTAAGCCAATTTCAATGAAATCACCTCAGACGTCCGGGGTCTACTTATAACTAGGGCTGTGACATCGGTATATTTGTATTAGTTTGGGATCAAACAAAATGTAGTCGAAATGTTTCAAGTACAGGCAGCGGAACCGAATTTGACACATGCCTAAGCAGCATTTTCCGTGTTTTGTATACGATTATTGATTATTGAGTATTATAAAATCAAGACTATACAATCATTGTATATAAGGGTTAATATCGGAAAGGTCTAAAATTTTATTTTACTTTAGTAGGTTATTTTACGACGCTTTATCAACATCTTAGGTTATTTAGCGTCTGAATGCGATGAAGGTGATAATGCCGGTGAAATGAGTCTGGGGTCCACCACCGAAAGTTACCCAGCATTTGCTCATATTTGGTTGAGGGAAAACCCCGGGAAAAACCTCAACCAGGTAACTTTTCCCGACAGAGAATCGAACCCGGGCCACCTGGTTTCGCGCCCAGACGCGCTAACCGTTACTCCACAGGTGTGGAGCGAAAGATCTAAAATGCTGGTGAGGTTGAGAAAAATTCTTGGAAAATAGACTATATTTAAATTGTTACAAATGTGGTAAAACATAAGTCTGAAAAGATGTTTTTATTATGTTTAGAGTTTTGCATTACAGTTTTAGAATGCCGAAAACGTAGGCTATATAGCGTGCAATTTTACTTTCCCTATATTTAACTGTTACATTAATTTATTTATCATATCTATTTCGTACCTTACTTTTCTTGCATGTTGTCTGCCTGGTTTCGGTTTCTGCTGCAATAAACAACAGCATTCATTTTCAAAGTTTCAAATGAAAATGACCGCCGAGTGACGGATAGTATAACATTATATGCGGAAAAACTGCGTTCAACATCGACTGAAACCAAGGGCGCATATAAAATATTTCACATAATCCATTTGTACATCAAGTTAATAACAATCGCACTTGTCATCTGAAAAAACTCGTGCAATTTTGCATGATGAATTGAAACCACGGGTTTTTTTTATCACTATGTTCATTTTCACACACACCTCTCTGCTTATATCAACTTACAGATCATTCGCTTTTGAGATGAGATTATTTACTATCGAAATTTGCTCCACCAATTTGACACCAGTCTTTTCGAGACATTCGATTGTAGAGGGGATAAATCTAAAATTAGATGAAATTCACATTGTTTTTTAATATTTTGGTCACCAAGAAGAGTTTGGGCATTACTTATGGAAGCAGCATCGTTTCCGTCAAAAATCTGCATGCCTCCTTTTACTCTTATAATACAATGATTGTATTTATGATTTGAGGCTTTCTCGGCGTTGGTTCGCTAATATGTTTTCGCGGGATATCAGCCGAGTTAAGATTTTGGAATGCTCCCAGCTTTCGACTGCTATCTCTGCAGCCATCTTCAGGGAAGTGATGTCCGAACAGAAAGTCGAAAGGTAATATAGATGTTAGGCTGTCTCAGGTGAAACGGGATTGGTTGGCGGATCGGCCAATCCGGGGCCGGGAATTGTCATTCCTCGTAAGCTCCGCCCTTCCCGGGATTCCTGTGTGAAGTTTGGCAGGCGGCGAGCCCTGTTCCGCCGGTTGGAATCGGTTGCCGTCCTCGGGCCGTCCATAGAGATCAAGCTGGAGAGAAACACCTTTAACAGAGACAGTGGACTCCAGCTCAGTCAGACATGGACACCGGCCTTAGACCAACTTAGGCCATCTTACAATCAAGGTCATGAAGATCACGGACCGAGGACGGCAACCGGTTCCAACCTGCGGAACAGGGCTCGCCGCCCGCCAAACTTCACACAGGAATCCCGGGAGGGGCGGAGCTTACGAGGAATGACAATTCCCGGCCACGGATTGGCCGATCCGCCAACCAATCCCGTTTCACCTGAGACAGCCTAACATCTACATTACCTTTCGACTTTCTGTTCGGACGTCACTTCCCTGAAGATGGCTGCAGAGATAGCAGTCGAAAGCTTGGAGCATTCCAAAATCTTAACTCGGCTGATATCCCGCGAAAACATATTAGCGAATGATTGTATTGCCTTGATTTTATAATACGCAATAATCGTATACAAAACACGGAAAGTGATTGCTTAGGCCTGTGTCAAATTCGCTTCCGCTGCCTGTACTTGAAACACGTCCGGCGTCTTGTGTTCACCTTCAATCGACCTCAGACTAATACAAATATACCGATGTCACGGCCCTACTTATAACTTTTCGCTCCACTCTTTTTCGTGGTTAACTTACTGTCCAGTGCAAACACTGCATCAAGTATATGCCGAGAACAAGTAAAGGATAAATTAGCAGTGCTTACTGGAGAGTTTTTTTTATAATCCAAAATTAATTCCTTTTATCCTTTTGTCTTTTTCTTGTGTTATTTATTAGGGTTTCCCTTTAATTTTTTCGTCTCCTCGAGTCATTTCCTTTAGCATTCTTCTTTAGTTTTTCCTCTTCCGAAACTTTTCATCCAATTCCATTTTCTGTGATCTTAATTTTTTTATAATTATAGTTTTATTATTTCATTTATTGCATTTTTTCAATTACAGCGAAAGTTTGAGTCAGAGATCATTGTAATCGTAATTTTTTTAATGTCTCTGTGCGAGCTACATTCATTTCCCAGTTCTCGCACTCCTTATCTTTTCCTATTTCTTTTCTATTTGCGTTTCTCTTTAGTAGCAATTTTTTCTTTTTTCTTTGTTATACCATCCGTTTGGTTTCCCTTTCCTTTCCCACTTTTCTGTTTTTTTTTTGTTTCCATTTTTATTTTCTTTTTCCTTTTCTTTTAAAGTTTTTTTTTATTTTTCATTTCTTTTGTTTGTCCTCTTTTCTTTCTTCTTTCTTTCTTTTGTTTCTTTCTGTTTATCTCTTTCTTTGTGTCTTCTTTAACCACTCTATTTCTTTTCTTCTTTTTGTATCCTAAATTCTCTTTTGTCTGTTTATTTATTTTAGTCTTCGTATTGTTCCTTTGTTTATTACCCTTATTTTTATCTATATTTCATATATCTCTTTATTTCCTCTCCTCGTCTTCGATGTCTGTAGACCTGCATGCTCCCATATATATTTCATATTTTTTCTTATCCATTTTCTTCGTATATCATTTTTCCCCCCTTCCTCCTTCATGCTCTCTATGTACTGTAATATTACAATTCCTGCGTGGGTCTGTTACCTCTCTTCACATATGGGCAACTTGAGACCTGTTCTGACTTGTTTACTATTGCAATTCTTTGCAGTAGATGACGTGTACCTCCATTTAAAGAGATAGGTCAGTAACTTGGAACAAGTCTCTGCCTGCACACATTCTTCCACGACAAACGTGATCTGGTGTGTCATCAACTTCTTTACGATCGTAAGGCATAGTGATCTCATGCTACGAGAATTAACATAATATTGACGCTGTGATTATGGCTCAGCTGTTAGGGGCAATATTTATATTTAACTCCCTATTTCAACTGCAGGGAATACTCAAAAACTTAAACTTGTGATAATACGACTGGATGAGAATATCAGACGAAACCCAAGTACAATGCGTTCGAATTAAAACTTTACCAATAAGTGGCATTTTCAACTGCACGCAACTGCACTAAAGACTTCCGCCATGCTGCCTGCATAGTGGAATGGAATGGAATTTAACTGAGGGGGACACGGATGGCCCAGCATTGCGACCTGTTGAGATCTAGTGCGCTAATCCTCAATATGGAATGAGTTGCGTGCCATAGCTCCCCTACGGGCACCAACCCAACCACATGACTCTCTAACGACCGGTCTCTACAGCCAACAGAAATCCATATACCATTCCCGCTTCGGCAACTTCCCCCAAGGCCTCCCTGTCGGTCCGAGGCGAAACTCCTCCCCCGACTAGGTCCGCCTCGGGTGTTCGTTGCAGAAGCCATCCAACGTCGTGATGCTACATTCCACGGAGGCCGGTCGAGAGAGCCAGTAGTTCCGGGAGGCCGCCTGTAGAATGATCTGAAAAACCAGAAACGGGATGATGAGGAAAGGATGCATAGTAGTCACAAAAGAAATTATCGGGCAGTCATTTACCATTACCACCAATCGTTATTAAATTAAAAATCCATCCTGAAAGATGATTGAACTGTTGTCACCGACATCGACGTATATTCAACATCTGAGAAGGAAAATCACAGATACATATCATGTACAGTGTGATCCGCCGAAGTGGTGTACAACTAGAAAATGGGTCACAGTTCTTCCATCTATCCGCAGCATGCGGAACCCGAATCACGCAAGTGAAATGGGTGGGCATTGGATACGCACACACACACACACACACAGTGAGTAATGTTTCTTTCTTTTATGCTCCTTACTGATCTACATCGGGATTTTATAAACTTTATTTGTTTAAAGTATGAAGGGGCCGGTCGTATGCTGTTCCTCGCCCCCTTTACTTGAGAGGGTGGTTGTGCAGCCCTTGTCATCTGGTCGTGCAATGGCCGGCTACACTTTCCCCGTCGAATGGCATCCCACTGCAGTTCCACTCTCAGAGCAAGTTGTTTCCACTTCAACACGAGAGCGGGCGCTTACGTAAGCTTTCTCCCACGTCACTAGTCACGTGGGGGGCTAGATGTATGAATATAGCTCCTGGCGGCTTGAAAAACATGGGGGCATGAGATAAATACTCTGCATGCCATTATAAATTCACTTCAATTAAAGTCTCCAATAAAAAAAATGAGAGGCCTTCTGGCCAGTGTGTTCCAGACTCCGGAAGTGCTCACAACTTTTCTCAATGTTACTCTCAACTCCATACCCTTCACCCGTGTAGTAATCCTGACTTCGATTCCCCTCAATATTCATCCCGGCTTGCTCCTTCAAACGCCTCTGCTGTCGAAAAGTCGCGAAGCTAGGCTCGTTGATCCTTCGACAAGTTTCCTCGCTCCTGGTATCGAATAGCCGTGAAGCTAGACTCGTTTGACTCATCGATGCCCATGGAGCTTGTTCTCGCTGTCGAAAAGTCGCTAAGCGATGCTAGCTGGAACTCTTGATTTCGAGAACTAACCTCGACCCTAGTTCCATCTCTCTCTTTCTTGTTCTTCTAACCTAACATCGTACGCTTCGGGCAAGCCTAAAGGCTCATTCACAATGAAAATTAAACATAAGGTAAGCGTTAACTTAAGAATGTAAACGTTACGGTAAAATCAAGGGGTGCTATTCATAGACATTTCGCAGCACGCGCTGCGAGCGTGCTAAACTAACCCCGGCTATCCACTGGTTACTTGTACAGAATTCAAATCATATCCTATCGCTAACACTGGTTTATGAATACGAAAAACGCTGATCATCCACCGGAAACCCGCGCTAAGAATGTTTATGAATACGGCCCTAAAAGTCTAACCATCATTCAGGATGGGAACATAAACATAACAGCAAACAAACTTGGTAACCATGGAAACATAACAACGACGCCATTTCCTCATATTCTGTCGTAAACTTCAGCGCTCCACGATTGTGTTCTGTTTGCAAATCACGTAAGCATAAATATTATTTTAATGTACTGAAGTACATATGATATTTCCATGCAGATATTCTGCGTCATCATACGATGAAAGAGTAATGGAACGGAGAAAAATTCTCTCCGGCTCCGGGACTTGAACCCGGGTTTTTAGCTCTACGTGCTGATGCTTTATCCACTAAGCCACACCGGATACAACCCCGACGCCGGTTAGAATCGTCTCAGATTAATTATATATGATATGCGTAAATCACGAAGTGATTTAAGACGGCGCTTATTCCGTCGGATCCTGGCCAACTAGTCACTCATATCGAGTGCACCTCAGCACATGTGTGGACTTCGGTCCTGCGTTCATAGACAGCTATGACGTAGTGCAGAAGGCGGCCACTAGAGGGAACCCAAGAGTTGGAGCTTAATCTGAGACGATTCTAACCGGCGTCGGGGTTGTATCCGGTGTGGCTTAGTGGATAAAGCATCAGCACGTAGAGCTGAAAACCCGGGTTCAAGTCCCGGCGCCGGAGAGAATTTTTCTCCGTTCCATTACTCTTTCATCGTACGTAAGCATAAGCATGAAAGTTCGGAGTTTGCAAACTTTCATGTTAACGTCTTACTGTAATGTTTATGTCAATGTTTATATGAATCATTGTGAATGATCCCATTTGGTAGCCTGGGTGCAAACTTCTGTGTTTATGTTACGGTTATGTTTAATTTTCATTGTGAATGGGCCTTAACACTCCCCTATTCAGACACTCCTGTTACCCCTGTCTCCATTACACACTAATTCTACCTTATCATAACTCTTCACACATCGACGTCTCAAGACGAACTTCTGAATTACACATTTCTACTGCGACTCTCTTGTTTTCCCTACCACAGAACCAGGAAAAAACATAATATTTTCTTGTTATTTTTCAATAAACAAATATTGTCAAACAGTCTTCCTTTTGTTCACTAAAATAACACATCATCCCTCTTTAAGCTTCGGCCCTCTTGTCCCGTTACTATTTTTTTCCCTCTCTCCACCTCGACGTCGACGGAGTTCGACGCACGACAAGTGAAATTCCTCTCCTGTTACAGATGACATTTCTTAGTGTATGTTTCCCAGCAATTTATACAAGTCCATGATTTATCTTTATACTGTCTTTGATACTCCGTAAAAGGTACAAATCACAAGGGTCCGAAAATCGAGGTGGTAACAGGCTTCTTCTTACAGTATTAATTAGACTAATCTGTCTTCAGTGTCATTAATTTTCGTTACGTGTCTCGCACTGTCGACGATCGCTATAATGAAGGTTAAGGTGACATTACTTACTTACTTACAAATGGCTTTTAAGGAACCCGAAGGTTCATTGCCGCCCTCATATAAGCCCGCCAGCGGTCCCTATCCTGTGCAAGATTAATCCAGTCTCTATCATCATACCCCACCTCCCTCAAATCCATTTTAATATTATCCTCCCATCTACGTCTCGGCCTCCCTAAAGGTCTTTTTCCCTCCGGTCTCCCAACTAACACTCTATATGCATTTCTGGATTCGCCCATACGTGCTACATGCCCTGCCCATCTCAAACGTCTGGATTTAATGTTCCTAATTATGTCAGGTGAAGAATACAATGCGTGCAGTTCTGTGTTGTGTAACTTTCCCCATTCTCCTGTAACTTCATCCCGCTTAGCCCCAAATATTTTCCTAAGCACCTTATTCTCAAACACCCTGAACCTATGTTCCTCTCTCAGAGTGAGAGTCCAAGTTTCACAACCATACAGAAGAACAGGTAATATAACTGTTTTATAAATTCTAACTTTCAGATTTTTGGACAGCAGACTGGATGATAAGAGCTTCTCAACCGAATAATAGCACGCATTTCCCATATTTATTCTGCGTTTAATTTCCTCCCGAGTGTCATTTATATTTGTTACTGTTGCTCCAAGATATTTGAATTTTTCCACCTCTTCGAAGGATAAATCTGCAATTTTTATATTTCCATTTCGTACAATATTCTGGTCACGAGACATAATCATATACTTTGTCTTTTCGAGATTTACTTCCAAACCGATCGCTCTACTTGCTTCAAGTAAAATTTCCGTGTTTTCCCTAATCGTTTGTGTATTTTCTCCTAACATATTCACGTCATCCGCATAGACAAGAAGCTGATGTAACCCGTTCAATTCCAAACCCTGCCTGTTATCCTGAACTTTCCTAATGGCATATTCTAGAGCGAAGTTAAAAAGTAAAGGTGACATTACTACTACACCTAATATACTTGGACTCACTCACTACAATCAGTCGTCTTAATGACAAAACATACATTTTTGTGACATTGGCTAGTTCTTAAAGCTTTTCATTTTTATTTAATGATCTACTGAACATAAATGTTGTGAACCATTTATGAGTCCAATGCTTATCACGCTTTAATGTCAAGTTTCCTTGTGTTATTACTTCAAGATGGTTTGATTGACATATAATTCTAATGGCTTTCTTTTGCAAAATCAAGACACTCCCAATTTTGCTAGCATTTCGCCAGAAAATTAACTCATATCGGATTATCGACTGAAAGAACGAAAAGTAAGCATACTTAGGGCTACAGAATAATTCAAATATGTGTGTATTATTGCGAAAGTTCAGATTTTACAGGCTCGTAATTTTAGCTGTTTAATTCTCTTCGCTTCCTAGTCAGCTGTGTCGAAATGTGGACAACCTGGCGCCAAGTAAGTCTAGACACACCTTCAGCAATCTTTTTGTTTTATAAATTAACCCGTAGTCTATTAATACCTACATACCTTCTGAGAATTTTGGCTTCTCGGAAATTACAGTCACTATTAGGTAATAGTGGGTAGGTAGCGATTTTAATGTTACTAGCCCATATCATTCAGTAAGTGTCCATTTCCGAAGAGGATCAATAAAAGGTCATGTTTCAGAATGAAGTGAAGATTTAAAACTTTTCTCAATACAAATTTTGTGTGTTTCGCAGCAGTTAACTGACCTATTTGTCAAACTACCAATGATATCACTGCTACTAAGTCACTTTCTTTTTACTATTCAAAATAAGGGCATTCGGAACGCCCCGTGCTTGTAATATTAAACTATGCCCAATTTTTTTTAGCGTTTATTAAACATAGAATAATTTAACTCTTTTTTGTGGGTGATTTAACGATGTTGTATGAACTGCTAGTTTATTTAACGTTATGGAATTGGTGATAGTGAGATAGTATTTGGCGAAATGAAGCCGAAGATTCCCCATGAATTACCTGACATTCGCCCTACGGTTATGGAGAACCTCAGAAATACTCAACCAGGCAATCATCCCAAGCGGGAATCGAACCATTGCCCAGTGCATCTTTGGAACAGCAGGTAAACGCGCTAACGCCTGACCTACGCCGGTAGCCTATTTCATTATTTCCACATGTTCCTCACTCACTTTTCTCATTTTAACAGAGAGTTCCACTTTTACTTAATATTTTGAAAGAAAAATAAATTGAATAATTATCTTTTCAGTAGGCTATATAGTTGTTGTTTGTCAATTGTCCGAAGACAAGTTGAAATCTCATAAGTGACACCCATAAGTCATCACTCTTGAGGAAACTAAGCCAGGAGATAATGCGGTAGAATGACCAATTACTTTCCCCCTCCAATGCATATATCGCTGACTAGTAACATATTTCACTGAAGTCGACGGGCCCGAATTGAAATGCTGGCGATGGCGGAGTTGTACAAAGCCAACTCTCCACCAACTCTTTTCACAATTCCTCTTTCATTACAACTTCGTCTCTAAAAATAGTGCACACCTTGTGTTTGAGTGACGCCGAATCGATCGTCCTCCACAGTGGGTGTTACAGTTTGTCCAGAGTTAGATACATGACAGTAGTGGGTGTGCTTTTAAACGAGGCAACGGAGCTCCCTAAGTTCTTTCCTTTCTGCCGGACATATGTAGACACATGTGTCATCTTACACCAAAAGACATTCATACAAATGAAAGATTTTAGTTTACGAATATACGAAGTATAAAGAAATGTGGTCCTGCGAAAAGCGATTTGAAGAAGACTGCAATATATACGGCAACTTTTAAGATGTATACAAACAATTGTTTTTTTCCTTTGATACATATTATCAAGTGAGATCATCATCATCATCATCATCATCATCATCATCATCATCCTGTCAAGTACTAGTCCCAAAAGAATTGTTACGGCCTGAAAAAGCGATTTTCTTGCCATCTTTTCATAGGTCGACCAAGTGACCGTTTCCCATTTCGACGATAATTCATTATTGCCTTAGGGATCCTGGATGAAACCATTCTTGAGACGTGTTCATTCCAGTTTAACTGATATCTGGAGATATAGTCCAGTAATGATGATACATTAAGTTCTTCAAGGGTATCTTCATTTTTTTTTCGATCCCATTTAGTGTAGCCAGCAGTTCGGCGCATGAATCTCATATCGCAAGCTGTTAGTCTGCTTTCATCTTTTGTCTTTATAGTCCACGCTTCACTCCCATAACATAAGACTGGTCGAGCTATTATTTCATAAAGACTAGTACGAGTTGATTTTTGTACTAATGAAGGTTTTAAAACTCTATTAATGGTGCCCATTGATTTGTTGAATTTTACAATTTTCTCTGATAGATCCAAATTTTCAACAAACGAAAGTTTATATCCTAAATAATTAAACTCATTAACTCTTTCCAAATTGTGTTATTTAAACAAATTTTGCTTGGTATTGGGTATTTACCACATAAGCCATTATTTTTGTTTTGTTAATGCATATTTCCATTGGATATTTTTGAGCTATTAAATTTAAATTGTGTACTGACCATTGCAAATCATCTTCCGATGTTGCTAGTAAAACAAGATCATCTGCAAACGTTATTACATCTCATTTTAAATTTCTGTTAATAGTGATATATCCGTATTTTGTTTCTCTAAAATCTTTCACAATGGCATTCATATAAACGTTAAAAAGCAAAGGAGAGAGGCCAAAACCTTGTCTGACTCCTGAGTTTATTTCCGTCCAATGACTTATTTTTTCTTTTATTTTTATTGCAATAAGGTTTGATTTATAAAGGTTATAAATATTATATATGATCTGCTTTTGGATCTGATACTTTGTCAAAATTTCGAATAACAAACTTCTGTTCACTTGAGATATACTGCCTAATAATAGATTTAGGCCTACTATACGCCAGAACCTCAATCAGAGGTATAGTATATGGCAGGCCTGGGTACTAATACCTCAATCGAGTCACTCCAAGACTACTCCCCACTCCATCTTCCCCGGACGACGTAAAGCGGCAGCGCTTCGCCAACTGAGCTGCCAAAAGATCAATATATCCCTACAACTTTATGTTTAGGAAATTAAATATTATTTACGTAATAAAATTGTCTCTGATCGAGAATAAAAAAAAATACGGCTTTAGCATTTCAGGAAAAAATTTGCCTCTTCTGTGACCGAAGCGCTAGCAAGCTGGTCTTCCCATCCAGCCGACTCGGGTTCGATCCTCGACCAGGTTGTGATAGAATTTGTGGTGGATAAATCAGACGTTGCATAGAGGTTTTCTAAGGGTACTCCCTATCTTCCCCTCATTTCATCTATAATCTACATAGTTGGAACTAGGTTGGAATAGAGTCTTCGTTGTAGAATAGGTTTCCGATCCTGATAGAGGAAGTGCTAGTCTCTCTGGGCTCTGATTCTCCAAGTTATTTATTCTAGAAAGTGAAAATGTATTAGACGTTTATAAAGAACTTCATGCCACATTATTTACTTGGCAGAAACCAATAGTACTATGAAAGCAAACTGCGAGAAAAAATTACAAGCTAATATAATGTGAGAAGAGTATGTATTAAATACGCCACTCAGAAAACAGAATTTTTCAACTTATTTAATTTCCATAAGCCTGGTAAATTCTAGTTCATGGAAATGAACTATGAACAGAAATGTCGTTGGCTCAGTGGCGGTTTCTCGGGGGAGGGAAGGGAGGAACTCCTCCTCACATTTTTCTTCTTCTGAAAGTAAATACCAAATGAAACATATGCCTTGAAATTCGAGGAAGATTCGATAATTTTTAAGTTCACAGCTATAAGAAAACGTCGGTTAATCGAGTTTTAAACGACGCGCGCTCATGTGCCGCTAGAAAACTGTGAGAAAGATGCGAGATTGTTTGTGTGGAGGAAAGCAAATCCTTTCCTCCTTTACTGCAGTTCACACACATAGACAACAGCGCACTAGCGGCCAGAGAAAGAAGCAGAGTTTTAAAGCAAGCGAATGAACAGTTAGGGAGGAGATCCTCCTCTGAATCAGCGCATGGGCGGGAAATAGAAACCAACTGGTCTTGCAACAAACTTGCTACCGCTGCCATCTAACGATGCTGCATTCAACCAGACTATAACACATCTAGGAGGAGGCACAATAAAAACAGTTATAACGAAAAGTTATGAAAGACACCATATAAACTTCTTTAAAATCATAAATCAAAATATATTATTCATTGCATTTTATATAAGCTACTACTCATGGTTTGAAACTTTCGAGGATATCTGAAAGTTGAAGTTAGATTTATATAAAACAAAGAGGAAGTAGTTCTACGTTAGCATCACAGATCTTTTTGGCCCCTGAAATTCACTTCCATTCATTGTCTACTAGACAGGACAACAGCCAAGTTGTCAGTTTTGTACAAATATATTTGAAATTGAAAGTACTCCAAACTACAATATTTTTAACACAACAAAATAATCGGCCACCTGCAGCTTTGAGCAATAATGGTAGTATGACTTTACAAGAACTGACATTCTTTAAAAGCATGTGATACTGAACTTGGTGCAGTGTTCTGGTAACTTCCTAAGATTATTTCTCATTCCCAATTCCGTTATATGTTAGTAGCTAGTCTCTACCAACACGTGTGATGCTGTAGTGTGCGCTAAAAATGCTGCGAGTTTGTGAATTTCCTTGTAATTGTTAATTGGTGCAATTATCCACCAATGAATGGAAGTGAAAATATATTTGGACAATTTAGGAAACTCAGTTTACAAGAACAGATTATTGCCATACGAAAGAGAAGCCCAACCCTAACACTACCTGGTATTACATGTATGTATGTAGGTTAATTTGTAGCATTTTCTCTAAAGAAGGTGTCATTTTGCGGTGTTAACTTCTTTCCTCCTCTTAAGAAATATGCAGGAGCCGCCACTGCGTTGGCTAAACGATAAAGAATAGACTTGTTAAGGAACGCGTTAAACTTAAAATGAGGAAGTACTAGCCTATGTGCTTTGATCATGGCATCGATTCGTTTTAATAATATTAGGTATGAATAAGGCTTAATGCCTACAATTTTGACTCAGCAGAGACACTCATCGCGTGATAACCAACAAAATATTCATTTTCCAATGACAGGTTCTGAGATTTACATCGTTGACCTAAACACAACTTTAATATATATGAGAAAAAAAAAATAAGACATAGAATTCAAAAGGAGAAGAAAATATCCTTCATTGCCTCATTAAGTTCCTCGCCTCTCAGTATCGGTCACACTCTTTCACTTTGGTTAAGGTTAGACAGCGAAGTAGGTGGTCGCTGTTCATATCTTCTTGTAGATCACACAAGGTACATTTTGGATCTGGTAGTAAGCCAAAACGATGGAGGTGCTGAGCTAGGCAGTCATGCCCAGTGCATAAGCGGAACTTTGCGACTGCTTCATTTCCTGGTCTGTTTGGTATTACTAAGATGGCCCTTTGCCAGTGTTTCTCTTGTGTTCTGCTCTTAATACCTTGAGCGTAAGCTTCTTGGATAATAATCTATGTAAAGATTTTTTTTTGGTCCTACAGAATATATCTGTTATGGTAACAATTAATATTAGAGGAGAAAAATCCGCTCCGATGCCGGGGATCGAACCCGGGTCCTTGGTCCTACGTACCAAGCACTCTCACCATTGAGCTATGCCGAAGTCCAATCCACAGCACCGGATCGAATTCCCTTCCTCCAGTGTTTTAATATAAAATGTCAACATACGTGCCCAGCTTGGAATCCGGCCACAAAGGGGAAAACACTGGAGGAGGGGAGTTCGTTCGAAACGGTGCTGTGGATTGGACTTCGGCATAGCGCAATGGTGAGAGCGCTTGGTACGTAGGACCAAGGACCCGGATTCGATCCCCGGCGCCGGAGCGAATTTTTCTCCTCTAATATTAATTGTTACCATAACAGATATAGCCTATTCTGTAGGACCAAAACAAAAAATAATTATAATAATCTTTACTTAGATTGTTCTAGCAACAGTGCATATTTCAGTACAGATTACTGTGCAAATTACTGTGGAATCCCAGCCATCATGTCACTCAATTGAGTGCGCTCCTTGTAATTTTTTTTTTAATTTAGTAGATTATTTTACGAAGCTTTATCAACATCTTAGGTTATTTAGCGTCTGGATGAGATGAAGGTGATAATGCCGGTGAAATGAGTCCGGGGTCCAGCACCGAAATTTACCCAGCATTTGCTCATATTGGATTGAGGAAAAACCCCGGAAAAAACCTCAACCAGGTAACTTGCCCCGACCGGGAATCGAACCCGGGCCACTTGGTTTCGCGGCCAGACGCACTAGCCGTTGCTCCACAGGTGTGGACTGCTCCTTGTATAATGGAAGTTGACAATATAAAATGTCAACATACATGCCCAACTTGGAGTCATGCCACAAAGGGAAAAACACTGAAGGAGGGGAGTTCGGTCCTGTGCTGTGGATTAGACTTCGGCGTAGCTCAATCGTGAGAGCACTTGGTACGTAGAACCAAGGACCCGGGTTCGATCCCTGGCACCGGAGCGAATTTTTCTCCTCTAATATTAATTGTTCTTGGATAATATTCTTCATGTTCAATTTTTCTGTAAAATAAGGTATTTGTTGTTTCGTTGTTTGGGTTATCTAGGCGCCTTTTTCTTTAGAAAATATGTCGGCCTGTTCATTTCCATATATATTTCAATGGCCAGGAATCCACTGTAGTTTTACTTGTTTATTTTTCTCTGTTAAGAGGCAGTTCTGGATTTGTAAGGATTGAGTATCAATGAAGTTTATAGACTCTATCGCTGCTCTGGAATAACAGAGGATTACTACCTTTCTAAACTTTTCCTGGTGACACATCAACTCATTTAGAGCAATGCTGATGGCTGTAACTTCTCCGTCACAAGCTGATCTGTATGTTTCTACTGGAGCATAGAATGCAAAGATGTTGCTACCTGCTCCGGCATTTGCATGATATGTCATCTTAGAGCCGTCAGTATACACATGCAACCAGTCTTCTTTCGGATACGTGTTATGCAGCGTTTCTAGAGCTAGGGTTCTCAGTTCGTCTATTGTTGTTTCCTTCTTAATGATAGCTTCTTTCAAGTCTAGTGCGTATGCTATGTCTTTGTTGAGAAGTGGATTCTGCTGTTTTAGTAATGGTTCTAGTGAATTGGTACTTTGTCTTCAGCTCTGCAACTTTTTATACAAAACCATGTTGTCATTGATTCTAGTTCACGTTAACACTTTGTTTAAAAACTTAAAATTGTTTAGTCACACGTTAAGAAGTGTTAAAATTTATTAAAAAAGATTATATACCTTGGACAGACGGCCCGTTTCGACACGGTGTTGCGTCTTCATCAGTGTCCCACGAACTACTGTTGATCTTGAATTCTGCCAATTGCATTCGTCAGTTGTAGGGGTGGTTGTTTGTGTGTTATGTATTTATTTATTTTATTGGGTTATTTTACGACGCTGTATCAACATCTAGATTATTTAGCGTCTGAATGAAATGAAGGTGATAATGCCGGTGAAATGAGTCCGGGGTCCAGCACCGAAAGTTACCCAGCATTTGCTCGTATTGGGTTTAGGTAAAACCCCGGAAAAAACCTCAACCAGGTAACTTGCCCCGACCGGGATTCGAACCCGGGCCAGCTGGTTTCGCGGCCAGACGCACTAACCGTTACTCCACAGATGTGGGCTGTGTTATGTATCATGATATCGAACAATGTGTGGGTATTGAACTGTAATTGTGTATTAAGTATATATTGTGGGTATGTTATTGTATGTTTATATATTTCGTATTGTGAACTTTTTGGTGTGATGTGTAGAATTCCCATATCTGTTTCTATATTATTGTAGTCATGATTATTGTTGATAATATACTCTGCGTAATTTGATGTGGTGTAGGGTTTGGTTATAGCTTTAATATGTTCATTATATCTTGTTTGCAAAGGATCTTCCTGTCTGTCCTATGTAAAAATGTGGACAACTATTGCATTTTAGTTTGGAAACTCCAGTCGAATTATATTTATTTGAATGATTGATGTGATTATTTACAGTAGATATTTCTGTGTTGTGTTATTTGTTTTGTATGCTATCTTGTAATTTAGTTTTCTGAATGAAGTTGCAATTTTGTAAGTATTGGCATTGTGATAATGTTATGTATTTATTCTCACGTGGTCTTTGTGTTGGTTTGTTCTGTGTCTGTTTGTGTTTTCAATCTTCTGTTAGTGTGATTATATGTTTTCCAAAATTTGTCTTTTGTTAGTGTGATTATATGTTTTCCAAAATTTGTCTTCTATTAGTGTGATTATATGTTTTCCAAAATTTGTCTTCTGTTAGTGTGATTATATGTTTTCCAAAATTTGTCTTCTGGTAACGTGACCAGTTTTTCATGTAATATTAATGCTCTTTCTTCAATTATTAAAGGAATTGATTGTAATCCTGTTAGGAGGAGTCAATTGAAGCTGTTTTGACTCCTCCCGTAATAAGTCGCAGTGCTTGGTTTTGTGCTTGATTAAGTTACCAACAAAATATACAAATGACTCTTTGATCGAATTTCGATGCCCTGCGCACACTGAGATTTTTTAATAAATGAAGCGATTGTACGGTTGTTTCCTAGAACTTTGGGTCCTTCTTTTAACGCTTCATTACAATCGATCAATTATTATGTGAATAAACACACACACTCTTTCCAGATGGGGATAGTAGTCTAAGCACTACTCTGCTGTATGCAGACTCAGCTACACAACTTCGCGTGCCATGGAGTCACGTACTGACAGCATTACGACTTCCGCCTGCCCCTTCTCCTTGCCAATAGCTTCGAACAGACACTTCCTACAACGTGTTCAAGGCTTTACTTTTAATGCCTGCGTGTTCGAACCTTGCTGAATGCAGGAAATCCTCGATCTACAGAAGTATAAAAATACTTAACACTAACTGTAATAAGAAATCAATAATAACAACAATGATAAATTATAAAACTTGTACTCAAACACAAAAGTCTAACCAATTTGCCATCTGTTATAAATATGAACTGAGGCCATATTTAAGGTTACCATGGCAAAACTTTACTTTCCAATATACTGAAATCATGTCATAAGTTCCCTCGAACATTTCAAAAATGATTGTTAGCACTATATAGGGTGGTACAAAGTCCCATTACCTCCTACCAGTATCTATGTTATACATGTTTTTGTAGTCTTATAATGTTTATTGGTATGTCAAATGTGTGTTTCAGATAACACTGAACAACAAAATTTTTACTTTTTGTCTTGTTCCGAAATAAAAATAGGTGAATATTACTAGTATGTGTGCCCTAAATCTGATTTTAAATCCACATTTCCCCATCACGTACCATTTTCCGAGGAAAATGAATTGCATTTTTATGATAAAGCTTCTTGTTTTTTGTTTTTGTTTTGTTTTTTTTTTTAATTTTTCACTGTTACTGGTAAAATTACAACACACTAAGGATTCAAAATGCTTCATAATACTTGAAAAATGTGTACTGGATACAAAAATGATGTTACATAGTTTAAAGCACAACAACAATAAACATATTTCATGCGTATAGTGACAAAAATCTCGGAATTTGAACTTACTTTTAAAAGAATTTTCTGGATGACTTCTGTTTATAACTAGACCCGGGACTGTCTTTTACAAGGAACCAACTATATTCTGCAAGCATGCTGGATGATCTTCCTTTATATTGCTTTTCCATTTAAGATATTTCTTGATGAAATCTTTTCCCATGCTCGTCATTTACAGCTCCAAAACTAAGAGGAAAGAAATCCAAATGAGAATGTAAAAAGTATATTGCGAGAGCCATATTACAACCCATTTTCTCATATGCACTTGACATGATTTCCACAACAAGTTCTATGTAGTTGTCTGCCCTATAATTTCCAAGGAAATTTGAGCAAACGTCTTAGAATGCGCTCCGTGCCATTTTTTCTGTAACGGAAAGTTTTTCCTCAAACAAAGAGTCAGCCATAACTTTGTGAATTTGTGGACCGATGAAAATGCCCTCTTTTAATTTTCCTTCACTCAAAAGGTAAACTTTTCTTTTAAATACTGAAAACCACATTCTTGTTTGTTCATTGCAGGAACCTCACTTTGAACTGTTCTGAAGTTTACTGAATAGAAGGGACCAATATCTGTTTATTTATTAGAAGTACAAAATAACATGCCAACAACCATAAGAAACAGGAAATAAGTTATAAACTCATAAAATAGTTTACAACTCCCAACCCGCGCCAGATGTTTCCTGGGAGAGCGCTTTTCTAAAAGTGAAATCATAGTATATCTTTAAAACCTTACGTGATACGAAGAAAAGAGATGCATTTTCGTATTCAGCGCACACCAAACCATAAGGGAAACATTGTTTTAAGTCGGAGCAAAATTTTTGTTGTTTTAATTAATACCCAACATGGCCGATACAAGTGATTACACCATCGAAGAGCGCATTATGGCAAGCAGTTGGGTTCACGACAGGCTACGAACTGGAAAGACGATAGAAGAGGTGCGCAGAGACTTCCAACAGCAATTCAGGCTCAAGCTCATGAAAACAGACCTAAAATTACACCTATACCGACTAATGTGTGTGAACGAATTATCGGATTCTGACTTAGCGCGAAGGATGGACGCATGGGCAGCTCTTCTGACAACATTTGACACCATCCCAAAGTGGAGTAAGGTGTGCCATATACCGAAGCTCTCGGTCCTGGAATGGAATGTGGTGTTTTGATGGAAGAGATGGAGCAGAATCCTCCCCATACCATGATATGGGTGAACCCAACTGCTTGCCATAATTCGCTCTTCGATGGTGTAATCACTTGTATCGGCCGTGTTGGGTATTAATTATCTGAAACATACATTATACATACCAATAAAATCATAAGACTACAAAAATAAGTACTGGTAGGAGGTAACGGGACTTTGTAACTATCCTAAAGTACTTTCTCTTTTAGCCATGATATAATACAAAATTAATAATAAATATGACACAATGTAAAGTGAAAATTAAAGAATGAAAAATACATCAACAAATGTAAAAATAATCTTCAAATTAAAAGAATGAAAAGTAGTCCACCGCCGTGGAGAAACGGTTAGCTTGTCTGACCGTGATATGAGCTGGTCCGGATTCAAATTCTGGTTGGGACAAGTTAAATTTTTAAATTATGAATTTTTATAGTCATGTTTGTAGGATTTACCATAAGCTGAATTATAAAAGGTTAAATATGTTAAGATTATGTTTGCCGTCTTGTTTAGTTTATCAAAATTAACATGTGATTTATTTATTCACATACATCACAATACATAGAAAGCAATAACAGATGAACGTTTTGGGCATGATGATGGCATATCATGCCGAAAACGTTCATCTGTTATTGCTTTCTATGTGTTGTGATGTATGTGAATAAATAAATCGCATGTTAATTTTGATTAACCAAACAAGACGGGAAACATAATCTTAACATATTTAACCTTTTAAATTATGGTTTATTTAACGACGCTCGCAACTGCAGAGGTTATACAGTATATTATCAGCGTCGCCGATATGCCGGAACTTTGTTACTCAGGAGTTTTTACTCAACAGTAAATATACTGACATGAGCCTGTCATATTTAAACACACTCAAATGCCATCGACCTGGGCCGGAATCGAACCCACAATTTCGAGCATAAAAGGCCAGCGCTATACCGACTACGCTACCGAGACCACGGGGACAAGTTATCTGAAAGGGGTTTTCCGGAGTTTTTACCTCAACCAATCGAAGCACAATTGCTGGGTAAATTTCGGTGTTGGACTTCGGACTCATTTCGCCATAATTTATTTACATTTATTTACAACGGAGAGGAATAGCCTCATCTTTCTCTTTTCTATAGTTAACGAAACCTAAGTAAGGATTATTCTGCACGTAAAACTGAGAAGCAGGACTCTTAGTTTTACTTTTGTTTCAAAGAAAAATTACATCACTCTCGGTTGAATTAAAATTTAACGTTGTTCCAGTCCACATCTGTATATTTATTTATTTGCTTGTTTGCTTATTTGTTTGTTTATTTATTAATTTATGTTCATTTATTCATTTACTTATTTACTTATTCATTTATTTATTTACTTATTCATACATTCACTCACTCCATTCACTCATTCATTCGTTCATTTGTTTCTTTGTTCTTTTCTTTCCGTTTGTTCGCTTGTTCGTCTGTCTGTCTGTCTGTCTGCTTGCTGTCCGTCCCGTAATGTCCACTAATAAATGTAAGTGAATTTCTTTGAAGGAAAAAGAAACTCTAGTAATAAGACTCAAATTTGTAATTCATTTCAATGAAAAACCCAGCTTTCTCCAGTCTTTCCTACTTTCTGCCTTCCTCTTTGTTTCCTCATGCGAACCATATATCTTAATGTCAATCATCTGATATCTTCTTCTACTCCGAACTCTCCTCCCGTTCACCATTCCTTCCAATGCATCCTTCAGTAGGTAGTTTCTTCTCAGCCAGTGACCCAACCAATTCCTTTTCCTCTTCCTGATCGGTTTCAGCATCATTCTTTCTTCACCCACTCTTTCCAACACAGCTTCATTTCTTACACTTTCTGTTCACTTCACACGGTCCATTCTTCTCCATATCCACATTTTAAATGCTTCTATTCACTTCGTCGTAATGTCCTTGTTTTTGTCCCATACAATGCCATACTCCATACAAAACACTTCACATAAGCACTTATCAATCAAACATCGAGCTACATTACGACACGTCTTAATTATTATCACGAAATCATAAAGTAAGCGTGAAATATCCAATGTCATTGTAAACGGAAATGTATGTAGTAGAAAATAAGGATAAAAATAATTTTCTTTTCGTAGGGCTGGACGGGGGGAAGCAATTAAAACATTAAAAAAAATAAATTCAAATAACAGTTCTGGTACTAAAATATGATGAAACGAGCTGTAAGTCAAAGGAAACTCCATGCAAGTTATGTTCATTCATTCATTTATTCATTCATTCATAATGTTCTGCAAAAATAGATGTCTTTCACTGCAAACCCAACATTCTCCTTTCTTTCCTATTTTCTGCCTTCCTCTTAGTCTCCGCATATGATCCATATATCTTAATGTCGTTATCATCTGATATTTTCTTCTGCATCGAACTCTTTTCCCGTTCACCCTTCAGTAGGCAGTTTCATCTCAGCCACCGATCCAACCAATTCCTTTTTCTCTTACTGATCAGTTTCAGCATTATTCTTTCTTATTGCTTTGGAAATCGTAAAATCATTGAAGTGCTATAATGGAGGAGAGTTCATTAAAACATGTCTGAATAAGGTTGCTAACATTATTTGTCCTGAATAATCTGATGTTTTTAACAGTATGAAATTATCCACAGGAACAATACAAAGGAGGATAAAGGATATTGAAATACTAGTTGAACGAGAAATAAAATAAAAAATACATCAATCTGTGGTCTATTCTCCGCTTCAGGTGGAAACATAGATATTGCTACAGTAGAACTCCAATTACGATAGATCTCTCTGTATAAGAATATTTCCCCGATGTCATTGCACTTAAAGGAAGTACAATAGGGAAAGAGTTATTCCAAGCATAAACGTTTGGGAAGGCCGAGACGTAGATGAGAGGATAATATTAAAAGGGATTTGAGGGAGGTGGGATATGATTGTGGAGACTGGGTTAATCTTGCACAGGATAGGGACCGATGGCGGGCTTATGAGAGGGCGACAATGAACCTGCGGGTTCCTTAAAAGCAATTTCTAAGTATGTAAATATGAAGAAAATATATAGAAGAAATCAATCTGAACATAAAGTAACTTATATCTATAGTCACAAACGGCACTCGAAATATGACTTTAAAAAAATCTACTAAGTGGACTAACGTGTTATTCAAGAGAGCTAGAAATAAGTGAGAATATAAAATGTTACCATTGTATAACACACAAGACTTACTTACTTACTTACAAATGGCTTTTAAGGAACCCGAAGGTTCATTGCCGCCCTCACATAAGCCCGTCATCGGTCCCTATCCTGTGCAAGATTAATCCAGTCTCTATCATCATATCCCACCTCCCTCAAATCCATTTTAATATTATCCTCCCATCTACGTCTCGGCCTCCCTAAAGGTCTTTTTCCCTCCGGTCTCCCAACTAACACTCTATATGCATTTCTGGATTCGCCCATACGTGCTACATGCCCTGCCCATCTCAAACGTCTCGATTTTATGTTCCTAATTATATCAGGTGAAGAATACAATGCGTGCAGTTCTGTGTTGTGTAACTTTCTCCATTCTCCTGTAACTTCATCCCTCTTAGCCCCAAATATTTTCCTAAGCACCTTATTCTCAAACACCCTTAACCTATGTTCCTCTCTCAGAGTGAGAGTCCAAGTTTCACAACCATACGGAAGAACCGGTAATATAACTGTTTTATAAATCCTAACTTTCAGATTTTTGGACAGCAGACTGGATGATAAGAGCTTCTCAACCGAATAATAACACGCATTTCCCATATTTATTCTGCGTTTAATTTCCTCCCGAGTGTCATTTATATTTGTTACTGTTGCTCCAAGATATTTGAAATTTTCCACCTCTTCGAAGGATAATTCTCCAATTTTTATACGTATTTCCATTTCGTATAATATTCTGATCACGAGACATAATCATATACTTTGTCTTTTCGGGATTTACTTCCAAACCGATCGCTTTACTTGCTTCAAGTAAAATTTCCGTGTTTTCCCTAATCGTTTGTGTATTTTCTCCTAACATATTCACTTCATCTGCATAGACAAGAAGCTGATGTAACCCGTTCAATTCGAAACCCTGCCTGTTATCCTGAACTTTCCTAATGGCATATTCTAAAGCGAAGTTAAAAAGTAAAGGTGATAGTGCATCTCCCTGCTTTAGCCCGCAGTGAATTGGAAAAGCATCAGATAGAAACTGACCTATACGGACTCTGCTGTATGTTTCACTGAGACACATTTTAATTAATCGAACTAGTTTCTTGGGAATACCAAATTCAATAAGAATATCATATAATACTTCCCTCTTAACCGAGTCATATGCCTTTTTTAAATCTATGAATAACTGATGTACTGTACCCTTATACTCCCATTTTTTCTCCATTATCTGTCGAATACAAAAAATCTTATCAATAGTCGATCTATTATCCTGAAAACTGCACTGATGATCCCCAATAATTTCATCTACGTACGGAGTTAATCTTCTCAAAAGAATAATGGACAACATTTTGTACGACGTCAACAAAAGTGATATTCCTCGAAAGTTACCACAGTTGGTTTTGTCCCCCTTTTTAAAAATAGGTACAATTATGGACTCCTTCCATTGTTCTGGTACAATTTCCTTTTCCCAAATAGCAAGTACAAGTTTATAAATTTCGCTATATAATGCACTTCCACCCTCTTGTATTAATTCTGCTGGAATTTGATCGATACCTGGAGACTTGTACTTTTTCAGATTTTCTATCGCAATTTCGACTTCTGAAAGCGTGGGTTCGAGTATAAATGGCTCAGCAGTTTGTATTTCAATTTCGTCCCGATCATTTCTATTTGGCCTATGTACATTTAGTAGTTGCGCAAAATAGTTTTTCCATCTGTTTAGGATTGATGGAGAGTCTGCAAGCAAGTCACCATTCTCATCCTTGATCACGTTTACCCTTGGCTGATATCCGTTCTTAAATTCCTTTATACCCTTATATAAATCTCGAATGTTTTTATTCTTACTATTTGTTTCTACCTCATTTAGTTTTTCCTTCAAGTAACCTCTCTTTTTATTCCTAAGTGTACGACTTGCTTCCCAACACACAAGACTAGCTTAGATTTATTTAAAATGCTCTCCATAAAAATATGTATAGTCCTATCTTAGGTCACCTGCGCTAGCTTACATATTGTAAATGTAGGCATACTCGTAGCTACTATATTTGGCTCTATATTCAGTATATTTGCGATTTACCGGTCTTTAATCGGGTCAAAAAACCTGATAGAACTGATATGTAACCTTTGCGATGAATTTCGATGAAGTCTGGAGGGCCTAATTAGTCAAATTCACTCCCCTCATCTCCACGCTGGGACCTTCTGGGATCTTTTAAGATGCGAAAGAGAGAGTGGTGTGTGGAAAGCAACGGGAAGCTACCGCATTTATCTTTCCCAAGAAAACTGAAAACTTAACAGAAAATAGAAAAGACTGGAGAATGATTGGTTTGCAGTGAAAGACCTATCCTTGGGCAGAACAATATGAATGAATGAAGTCAGTATATTTCTGAACAATTGTTTTCTGAATGAAAACTTGTAAAATTTAAACAAAGCTTGTGACTAACAAACGCAAATGTACGAGTTGTATTAAGAGTAGCAAATTGTGGCATATTTTCCTAGGTTATTGTGACACAGTAAAAAGTAAAGTGAATAAAATATAATGTCTCCATCTACGAGTACAGATCATTATTGTGTAGTCTACGTCAATGCTTGTGTTGAGAGTCCGCCACTGGGATTCGAACGGAGTGCTCTACCTCGATTGATATTATCTCATATTATTGCGGCTTATGTCGTGAGTACAAATTTGCCGATGGCTGGGTTACCTGGTTGAGGATTTTTCTGGGCTTTTCCTCAACCCATTAAGAACCGGTATGGCATAGTTGCGCCCCGCGGTCAATTGGGAAGCCTAGGCATGGCACAGTTGCTCCTCGAAGGAATCAGGTAGCAGAATGGACATGGCACAGTTGCGCCCCAAAGAAATCAGGTAGCAGAATGGACATGGCATAGTTGCGCCAAAAAGAAATCGGGTAGCAGAATGGACATGGCATAGTTGCGCCCCGAAGAAATCAGGTAGCAGAATGGACATGGCATAGTTGCGCCAAAAAGAAATCGGGTAGCAGAATGGACATGGCGTAGTTGCGCCCCGAAGAAATCAGGTGGCAGAATGGACATGGCATAGTTGCGCCCCGAAGAAATCAGGTGGCAGAATGGACATGGCATAGTTGCGCCCCGAAGAAATCAGGTAACAGAATGGACGTGGCATAGATACGCCCCGAAGAAATCAGGTAGCAGAATGGACATGCCATAGTTGCGCCCCGAAGAAATCAGGTAGCAGAATGGACATGGCATAATTGCACTCCGATGGGCATAGTACACACGAAAGTGATTGTCATAAAATAAATAAATTACTTAAAAATATTATAGTGGTAGCTGCATTTTTTTAAGAATATGTATTTATCTTTTTTACCGCTTCTGAATTCCTCGATCGCGTGGTTTAAAAACGAGTCTTATTACTGTGTTTCATCGGGGCGCGAACTATGCCATGCCCCTTTCCTCTACCTGATGGGAACGGGGCGCAATTATGCCCACAAAACAGGGATCCTTTTATATCTGCTGCATCTTACCTGACTGTAGGGCGCAACCATGCTCTGCCCTTAAGAACAAATGCTGGGTAACTTTCAGCGCTAAACCCTGGACTCATTTCGCTGGCATTATCACCTTCATTTTACTCGGACGCTAGGTAGCCATAGCCGTTGGTAAAGCATCGTAAAATAAACCAATTACAGAACATCATGAAAAATAATGTTATCTTATAAATGTTAATGAAATTAAATGGTTCTCTTTTTGTGATGACTGTGTATAACAGTCGTTCCTGAATATCTTTGTGTATTTTTGTGACACGATTTCGAGAATGTGATGCATATCACTGTCATAATGAATAACGCAATCGGCATTACAACGTATCTCTGTGTACAAGATGAACGCCACTGCGTTGTGTTCTTATGACGACAGTCTCGGAACGTGTTCCAACTTGTTCGTGTAGATAACGCCGTGCTGTTACGGCAACTTCTCCTACTGACCCGTGAAACAGACGAGTATTCCTCAGGCGACTTTAGCTGCATGCAAATTTAACAGCACAAGACAGCAGGACCTGCAATATTGCGTTGTGCTCCGATTCAGATAACAATACATCATTGTCATAACAGCTATTATCAGTCAGGAAGCGCTAGGGCCAGTGAATGATATTTCTTTCTGCTCTGCATCATACACAGTAAAATATGTATTCGTCAACAGTTTATGAATCTCAAGACGCAGTACGAAATAAGGAACAGCCTTGCTTTGGTAAGAGAAGTGGAGTAGAATCTTCCCACTGGGGTTTTTAACCTTTTGAACATTGTTGAGCACCACTCACATGTAATAGTAAGTGAGCGAGCACCATGAAATCGAATAGGTTTAATAGTCCTATATAATACATAAATAAAATTAATTAGAAGAAAAATAATGCCAAGAAATGTAAGGAGTTCAGGACTATCAGCCAAATATCGCACTCGGCGAAGATTTTGTTGTTTATACTGAATCGACGTTTATATTCTAAGATGGAAGAACAATTAGAAGAAGAACAGTTGGCTTCAGGAAGGGAAAAGGTAAGAGAGATGTAATTGGACTGCTACGGACAATTGGAGAAAGATACTTAGAGAAGAATAAAGAAGTGTATATAGCAGTAGCGGCCGGTGATCCAAATCCTCGGTGAGGCCAGATGCAACTAGTTTAAGTGCCTCCGATAGAAAATGTTTATTTATGATATTAATTATTATTGTTGTTATATTATTAATATCATTATTACTGTATTATTATTATTATTATTATTATTATTATTATTATTATTATTATTATTACTAGTAATGAAAAATAATAATTTCACTCACCAAATAAGCTGTTATGCTGCGAGTTTCAGTGATTGTTTCAATGTGATGAAGCAACCCACATTATGTGTTGAAATTTCCCTTTCTTTCTTTTCTTTTTATTTTTTTCCTTTGACAGCAACAAACAAGGCCAACAGAGAAGTTTATTTTGCACCACATTACCACTTAACCATTTATGTTGCCCATACCAGGATGCAATAGAAACTCGCGTTTTAAGATTATCTGTCAGAAAAATTGTCAGCGATGTCGTCGGTATCTCGGTCGGCTCTCTCTTTATTTAAAACTTCCTTTCTTTCAATATTATTTCTTCTCGAAAAAGGACACTCTAACAATGAATTAACTACACCAGCATTATTTCTGGCATTTGTTTCTGTTTATATTTTCCCGAAATACATAACAACATTGGCCCAGATTCACTACACGAAGTACAATAGTACAACACCCTCGCTTAAGTCATAAACTAAGACACAAGAGGAGAGAATAGTGTGGGTCTCTGCCTGCCAAAGAGCTGGAATGTTTGTTATTTATGGCCTATTTAGGAAGACAAGTCACCCTATTCCCATCCCACTCTACCCTTGAGGCCGGCCCATGGTTGAGAGGAGTGAAAGCTGACCAGGCAAGACGAATTGTGCCTCAGTTACAACGTTTAAAGCGCAACGTCAAAAGCCCGCGAAGACAAACGAAAATCCAGAAGCAGACCCGGCACGAGCGATCCTGGCCTCATGAACAAATTTTACTGCAAAACAGGTCTATATACATCACAAGCCAGACCCGGCACGAGCGATCCTGGCCTCAGGAACAAACTTTCCTGCAAAACAGGTCTATCTACATCGCAAAGTTTTCAAATGCTTCTACAGCGATATATGCTTCATTGAAATAACCAATACATTACATAAAAACAAAATTTGATTTCAGTTAAGCCAAGTGACTGAGGCCCGGCCTCACTTGCCACAGTCAATCAGCCGCCACTGGTATATAGTATTTGTGGACTTAGAAAAGGCGTTTGACAGAGTGGATTGGAATAAACTGATGGGAATCCTAAAGAAAATTGGTGTGGCTCAGAAAGAGAGAAGATGTTCAGTAATCTTTATATGAAACAACAAGTCAAAGTCAGTAAAGGAGAAGAAATGTCAGAAGAAAGTGAAATTGGAAGAGGATTACGTGAAGGATGTCCTTTAACACCTACCCTGTTCAACATCTACTTGGAGGATTTAGTAAAGAACTGTTTTCAGAACATGAGAGGAGTAATAGTAGGAAGAAGAAGAATAAAATGCGCAAGATTTGCTGATGGTATGGCGTTGTTAGCAGGAGAGGAAATGATACTAAAGGATATGTTACTGGAGATAAATAACAGCTGTGAGCAGTATGGGATGAAAATAAATGCAAATAAGACGATGAGCATTGTTACAGGAAGAAAAATACAGAAGATAAACTTGCGAATTCTAAATGAGGCAGTAGAGCAAGTGGACAGCTTCAAATACTTGGGATGTATAATTATTAGCAGTAACATGAGCTGCTGTCAGGAAGTCAAAAGAAGGATAACAATGGCCATGGAAGCTTTTCATAGAAAAAGGAGCATTTTCTGCGAACCTCTGGAAAAAGAAGAAACTAGTGAAGTGCTTTGTATGGAGTGTGCCATTGTCTGGGCAGAAACATGAACATTACAACGAAGGGAAGAGAAGCGACTAGAAACATTTGAAATGTGGATATTGAGAAGAATGGAACGTGTGAAGTGAACAGACAGAATAAGAAATGAAGCTGTGTTGGAAAGAGTGGGTGAAGAAAGAATGATGCTGAAACTGGTCAGGAAGAGGGAGGAATTGATTGGGTCACTGGCTGAGAAGAAACTGCTTACTGAAGGATGCACTGTGAACGGGAAAAGATTTCGAAGTAGAAGAAGATATCAGATGATAGACAACATTAAGATATATGGATCATATGAGGAAATAAAGAGGAAGGCAGAAAATAGGAAAGATTGGAGAAAGCTGGGTTTGCAGTGAAAGACCTGCCCTTGGGCAGGACATTAAATGAATGAATGAAAATAAATAAATAAATAAACATAATCAATTTTGGAAAAAAATAATTACTTGAGTAATGATATCCTTGAACGTGAATGTTACTTAGAAATTTCAGTTAAGACCAAAGACAAGTTGCTTGTAGCTACACGTAAACAGTCTTGTAGATGTGAATGAGTTAATCGTCATTTTGTTTTGTTCTTTTCGTAAGTGAGAAAGTTTCTTCGCTCGGTAGGTTATTCCGAACATAATCAGACATTTGAAAGAAACACTTAGCAGTATTTGGAGTCTTTTTATATCGTCTATTCCCAAAGTATATGCATTTCTCCTTTTAAAACAAATATTTCAGCGCTAAGCACTTGAGATATATTAATTGAAGTTCAGCACGAGGAGTCACAGTATTCTTTTGATTAATCTTGATTTTTCTGATTAAGTCCACACTGAATTGTAAGGGTTTCTGCACTCTGAAATACGAGATGGCCTATCGGGTTTCTAAGATATTATAATGAAAGGATAGAAACCTATTTGTCCTGGCTCATACAACAAATTTTGAATTGAAAAAAGTACCTCCAGGACGTTCGTGCTCGCGAGTATATTTTACTCGAATGACGAGCACCAAATACCATTAAAAGAGTACCATGGTACGCCTGCCCTACCAGAACTTAAAAATAGCAGGGTATGGTGAAAGTATGATTATGAAAAAGGGATTAAGAAAGAGAGAGAAAGTGAAGACGAAGAGAAAAAGAAAGAGAATTATTTAATATTTCGTTGTTATCATGATTATAAAGAGGAAAATGAAGACGAGGAAGAAATATACGATGACAAAGAAAGCTGTGATGCTTGCTATTGGTGATGAATACAACGAATGTAACAGATAATAAGCACGAAATTGTGATAAATTCTCAACTAATGTGATGATGATTATGATGAACCATAGGGATTAGGGAACGGTGTCTAGGGGCGGGTTAGGGACGACCCTTCAGCACGTCAGATTGTGCACTCCGAATTGTGGGACGAATGAGAATGAGGTGTAGTCGAAGCTCCCTTCAAAGTGCTTTTAGAATGAATCCTGGCAGAGATATTGCAGAAGGCTTGGAGCCCAGAGATGGTTTCAGAGAGAACACCCCTCCCATAAGCAGATGAAGATATGCGTCATGATCTGAATATGCCTGAGATGAATGGAAATGAATGATATGAAATGTAAATCCTTTATATACAGGAAAGAGGAAGGGAAAGGGACCGTTTGCCTAAGTAACTGTGAAAAACCACGGGAAAACCACAGTCAGGTTGATCGGTCCGGGGATTTGAGCAGCGGACTTTCCAAATGCGAGTCTCGTACGGAACGCATGAGCCACCTCGCTCGGTATGATGAAACATTTCTATCGTTAGAAAAATGTTGAACAACATGAGTATGAATTTGACAAAGCACAAATTAGAAAAAGAACTGCCATTCATTCGAATGTTAGTATTCACATTATTTTAACAGTAGAATAACAGAAGTAACCTTATATTAAATTGATGATGATAATGATGATGAGATAGTACAAATAGAAAACAATAAAGCAGAAGAAGAAGACTACTTAAGATTAGAAGAAGAGGTTGATGAAATAATTGAAGAGAAAATTATGATAATGGAGTATTTGGAAAAGAAGTAAATAATGATTATGATGATAGTGTTGGTGATGAAGTAGTACAAATATAAAACAATAAAAGAAGCAGTAGATGACGACTTAAGATTGTAAGAAGAGACTGATAAAATAGTTAAAGAAGAAGATTGTGATGATGAAGTACTTGGAGAAGAAGAAAATAGTAGTGATGATGATGATGATGATGATGATGATGATGATGATGTTGATACAAAAGAAAAACACGATGAAGAAAATAAAGTTAACGTTTGTGATGAAGCAGAAGAAGGCGACCGTGTTGAAGTACTGTACATGAAGAAGAAGATGAGGACTTCGGTGATGATGAAGTATCAGTAGGACTTTATTTATTTATTTATTTATTTATTTATTTATTTATTTATTTATTTATTTATTTATTTTTACAGTTTTTCTGCCACTGCAGATTGCTATATAAAAGCACTGGCCAAGAATAGAGTGCGATGGAAGAAGTTTGTAGTTGTCCTAGTTTCCTAATAGGAATATAGTAGAACTCCGCTGAGCTAGTCCGAAGTAATAATTGGGACCGGGGCCTGTTCGGATTATCGAAATTTCAGATTAAGCGGGGGACAAGAATGCAAGCAGGGAAACCACGCCTTACCTCCTCCCCAGTCTTCACTGCCCTCCACTTTGTTCAATTTCGAGGTCTAATTCATTCACTATAGTAATAAATTACTCATAAAGTTGTACTGTATTGTACGTTTTTAGTTTCTAAATACTAAATGGATTGAATTTCAGTTCAAATACTTCTCTTCTCTTCTCTTCTCTTCTCTTCTCTTCTCTTCTCTTCTCTTCTCTTCTCTTCTCTTCTCTTCTCTTCTCTTCTCTTCTCTTCTCTTCTCTTCTCTTCTCTTCTCTTCTCTTCTCTTCTCTTCTCTTCTCTTCTCTTCTCTTCTCTTCTCTTCTCTTCTCTTCTCTTCTCTTCTCTTCTCTTCTCTTCTCTTCTCTTCTCTTCTCTTCTCTTCTCTTCTCTTCTCTTCTCTTCTCTTCTCTTCTCTTCTCTTCTCTTCTCTTCTCTTCTCTTCTCTTCTCTTCTCTTCTCTTCTCTTCTCTCTTTAGCATGTTTTGATTATCTGGAATTTCTGATTATCAGATTCGGACTAACGGCGTTTTATTGTAATGATAAATAAGATGAAGTTTGTCATACAAGAGAAAGAATATTAAGAACAAAATATGACCTAACAATATAACAAAAATAGCTAACAGTGGAAATAATAGAGTACGCTACAAATATTTCAGAGAAGTTAACTAGCACTTAAATACAGATGAACGTAATTAACAAAGTACAAAGTGAGTTATGAAAGACCTCTAGATATGACATTTAGAAATGATTAAATAGCTCGGACCTAGTGCGTCCGCAGAGAAATGCTGCTGAAGATGACGTGTGATTAATAACAGCCACAAGATTGCGTCTCTATGTACACAAACATAGCCTATATAGCGATTACAGTAGGCCTATTGAGAGAACGAACAGCTACAGTAAGGATGCAAAATGTGTAGGCCCTGTGTGCTTTGAAATTCGAAATCTGTTCTCCTCATAGTAGCATGGAAGATGTACCTATACAATTTGCCGCTACCGTTTGTCTCATTTCGTGCTGATTACAGGAAGGATTTGTTTGTGGCATGGTCAGAACTCATCTGCTTCCAGCCTACCAGGTGAAGACAGATAGATTCTTGTGCCGTGCACCTGGCGACCCGTCAATAACAGGAATTAACAAGATTTAATGATTAATGGTGTGGACGTTGTTAATGGACGTAGGGCCAAGGTTGCAAAGGGGATTAAAGGGCGCGTGCAAAGAGCAGCTTGAGTGTAAAGAAAGAAGATATTGGGAGGCATGGAATGAGGCGAAGAAATGAGTAGTCAGTAGGGTTAAAAGGAGAGAACAAATTTTTAAAAAGAAAAGAGACAACAAGAAATTGAATGTCAGAGAAAGGTATAAAAGTGTAAATCGAAGAAGAAAAGAAAAGAAATGAAGAAGGGAAAGAAGAAGGAAGCTTTCTACAAAAGACAGTGCAGGAAGAAAAAATACGCAAGGTCGTAATAAAAAGAAACAATAATAAAAGAAGCAAATTAGTAAGTAAAAAAGGAAAGTGTAATAAGCAAGTAAATAAATGGAGACACAAAAGTAATGATAAATATATTTATTGATATTAGTTCACAAAAGTACAAACTTAATCATTTAAAGAATGATCTATATACAAAAAGTAGTTATACATAATAAATATACAATTTCCTAAACTAATTAATCTATCGCAAATCTCAGTACGGTAATTTATTGGTTCAAACTTGCACTTACGTCTGGTTACAAAAGGAATGAATAAGTTAAAGGAAAAGAACAGGATAACTTATTGGTAAAAAAAAAAGAAATGAAGACAAAATAAAACGGAAATAAAGAAATATAAAATACTTAAGAAAATGGAAAGGAAAATTGAGAAAAACAAAAAAAAAAAAAAAAAAAACGAAAGTGAGAAGTTAGTAAACAGGAAATAACTTCGTATTATTTTCTGAAAATTGAATCCACTCCGTTGTCATAGTTAAGACAGTCTAATGTGAAGAAAGCCAAGACAAATTACATAAAAATAAGCCCATAGATGGAGGAAACAGAGAAAGCATGCATACATTCATCCACCCATACCGGTACATGCATACATACATTCATACATACATACATACATACATACATACATACATACATACATACATACATACATACATACATAGTCACCGGCGTGGATCAGTCGGTTAAGGCGCTTGCCTGCCGGTCTGAAGTTGCTTTCGGGCGCGGGTTCGATCCCCGCTTGGGCTGATTACCTGTTGGGTTTTTTCCCGAGGTTTTCCCCAACCGTAATGTGAATGCAAGGTAATCTATGGCGAATCCTCGGTCTCATCTCGCCAGATTTTGTCTCGCTATCACTAATCTCATAGACGCTAAATAACCTAGTAGTTGATACAGCGTCGTTAAATAACCAACTAAAATAAAAAATAAAAATACATACATAGTCAGCCTCGGTAGCGTAATTGGTATAGCCCTGGCTTTCTGTGCTCGAAGTTGCGGGTTCGATCCCGGTCCAGGTCGATGACATTTAAGTGTGCTTAAATACGCCAGGCTCATGTTACTAGATTTATTGGCATGTAAAAGAACTCCTGTGGAACAAAATTTCGGCACATCGGCTACGCTGATATAACCTCTGCAGTTGCGAGCGTCGTTAAATAAACCATAATTTAAAAAAAATACATACATACATACATACATACATACATACATACATACATACATACATACATACATACATACATACATACATACATACATACATACATACATACATATTTTGAAACACTCTAGAGTAGCAACGAAGAATCGCATACAGATAAATTGAGGAATATACGTAGATTGCACCTAATATTCCTATAGGAACCATATATGGTAAATGACAAAGTGGCCGGCACATCGTGCAATTACAGAATTTTCTCTTGCGAACAACACAATAATAAGACCAGCGATCATAATTACAAATAAAAGTATTGATGCAATAATGATAAACCAAATATCTGATTCAGACACAGTTGTTATCGAACTTATCCAGGACGGGGTAACAAAGACTCTGAGAAAAGAAAGCCTTGTGAAGTGGGAAAATCAGTGGCAGCTAGCAAAACAACGGAGATAAAGCAAGAAGATATTTTCCGCAAGTCTCACAGCGACTAGCACTGAACATGCTATACCTCTTTCAGCTGGACTTACAACCACTCGGACTGGTCATGGAAGAATCAACGCATGCTATCACAGATTCCGCATCATACAAGACCCAACATGCAGTTGCAATAATGGTGAAGGAACAGTAGTGAAGATCATAGTTTACTTAAGTGCACAAAATACAACAGTGCCCGAAACAAATTGAAAAGAATCATACATTTCAAAGGAAGAAGGTGGCCAAGAAACAGGACTGATCTTACTATCAATTTCTGAAAGGAAGATTGTAAATTCATAAGAGTTGTAGATTTAGAAAGTAGGCAAAATGTATAACAAGAGGGAAATACAAAATATTGAGAATAGTAAATAGTAGAGGAGAAGATGGAAATATGGGCTACCATTTTGTTTTCCTCATAATAATGGAAAATGGTGTGACATATTGCTTGGAAATCTTTATTGACATACAGAGTAATTATTCATATACAATTTTCTAGTCTTAAAGGTCAATAGTTGCAATAGAAATTTGCATATAATTACTTTTTGAAAAAAAGACGAACTGGCCCTGTATATGTAGTGGGGTCTAAATATGAGCTATCATAAAAATTTGAAAATAAAATTATAAAAAAACAAAGAAACATAAGTAGGAAACCTGTGTCACATCAATGGCAATATTCTGTAACAAATAACGCAAATCACGATAGTGAAAATATACGGGACATGTTAAAGTGCTGGTAATATGGGCTACCTATCCCATATTTGACAAATAGCGGTAGCCCACATTAGCAGCATCGACTCATGAAGGTTTGTAAGAGTATGTATGACAATTGTTGTTCTAAATAAATATTACTCTTATGTCATGTGATAAAGCTATTCTTAATCAGCGCAACACATCAAGCGTGATTTCTAAACACGTACTATATTTCTTTCAATAAAATTGAAACTACATACCTGCAAAAACTTTGAAATTGATGAAAAACACAAAGACCACACCACATCCACACCATAAAGGCAACTTGGTTTGTCTCTTTGTGCACGCAGACTGATGGACACGAGATGTACTTTTAGAGCTTTTTGGCTAGGTAACAGCACCATATATATTAAAAAACGATGTAGCCCATATTACCACTCCTAGCCCATATTTCCACTTTATCCCCTAACTTAAGATAAACGACATGTCTAACAGGTTAATGCAATAAAAATATAAAATAGGAATTTCAACTCATATTTGCAAAATAATACACAAACTAGATTAAGTATGAGTAAAAAATAACTATAAATACATTAGTTGAGGGATTATATTGCAGCATATTACATTTGTTACAACAGCACAAAAATGTAACTTGATTGAATTAAGTTAATGTAAATACACAATATAGGTTACAAATCTCGAATACAATATCAGTACACCTAATAATAAAGTAACATGTAAATATATACTATTTTAGGATGTATAGGCAAGGAAAGGAGGAAAAAAGAGAACACAAAAAAGACAGAAATGAGAGTCAAAGAGAAATTAATAATAAGGCAAGGAATGAAATAAGTTTATCACTCATCATCAGTTCATTACCCATAAAGTCAGACAGGCGAATAGGCACACAGTTTGGGCCTCGTCAGCCTCAGGTGAGGCGCAGTCGATGATGGCAGCACATGACATCACGGCAGCATGTAGCGACTTGCATCAATTGGATGACGAAATCTCCATTCGGAGGGAGCAGTCACCTCTCGGAGGGTAGGGCTTCAACACCGAAACAACGAGGAACTAGCCCTGAGCACAATATCGAATCGTGCCCTTGAGACTTCTCCTTGATGATCACATTGTGATTTGCTATAGTAGTAACTGCAGTAAACGATGCTGAAGTGGGAACTATAAGCGGAACAGAAACATTCGGAGAAAATCCAGATTTTTTCAGCCTACCTAGTATTTACTGTACATCTTAACCAATGCATGTATAAATGGTTGCCGATTTCATTCAAAAACAAACATGATGGCGGAAGATCAGTTCCTTGGGTCTCCACATTGTCTATAAGGAACGTTAAGTCGGAAATCAATTGGTTTTTTAATCGTTCTTCGGCTCTTTTTCCTTCCAGCAAGTGAAGTGGAAGACTGTATTACGGATGATCTCATGGCAATTCAGCCAAACGACAGAGTACAGGCATTTGATGGCTATATAGAAAGCGATGTTACTGAGGAGATTGACATTTCCCCTGCGTCATCAAGCTCACTACCGACAAAGAACGTCTGCGAGTCTCTTTATTCATACTTGAATAGCGTGTTCAGTTGTCATCCTCGCAGAGTAACGACAAAGAAGGAGATGTCAATGCGGTCAGTCATCAGTCAGTACTGTAAGCACCAGATGATAAAATGTGAAGGCAGTATGCTACAGACATATCTGAAGACAGAAAAGGTTTATGAACAGTATTTTAGAAAGACATGACGATAATATATTAATGTTAACTTCTTGTGTGTAAAATTTTAATGATATTGTAATTGCACCGGGGACTATGCCTAAAAAGAAGTAGCATTTCTAATCACTAGGTTTAGGATTTTTTATGAAATTGCATCTTTTTTCTAGTAAGCCAGAAACATAGCTGCTTTAGTATTTATATATTATGTGATAAACTGAGTGTTTTAAGACATATTTGTTAGGGCATTTTTTTGCATTTTTTGCCTGTTTCAACTCATAAGAGCATCTTTTGTTTTATTCGGAGATTTTTGAGGCATTTTCAATTAATTTTGGCCATAAATCCCCATTATTAATATAAAATAATGTTTATTTCCTTTGATATTAGTCTACATATTTTGTCCATTAATACCCATTATTTTTTTACTTGGTTATTTAACGACGCTGTATCAACTACGAGATTATTTAGTGTCGATGGAATTGGTGATAACGATATGATATTTGGCGAAATGAGGCCGAGGATTCGGCATAGATTATCTGACATTTGTCTTACAGTTGGGAAAAACCTCGGGGGGGGGGGGAAACCCAACCAGATAATCAGTCCAAGCGGGAGTCGAACCCGCGACCGAGTGCAACTCTGGATCGGTAGGCAAGCGCTTTAACCGACCAAGCTACGCCGGTGGCTAATACCCATTATTTTATATAATATTTTTATCGTTTTTCTACACAAATATTGCCATTTAAACGTAGTACACCCCAACCACCCCTTCAATATAGACTCCTCTATACCTGCTAATTCCGGATAAGAGTGGCCTTGTGGTGAGCTACATGGAAATTACATCAGGTAAAATAATTAATTAAAGTGTACTACTTAGAAAAATTATGTAAAATTAAATAAACTTAAATGTTGGTATTACTCGTAGAATTTAGTCTAATTTAATTACTAGTCTAAATATTAAGTAATACAAAACCTCTTTTCCTACTAAGCCAATTATGTAATAACAATTTTTAGGGCATTTTAAGGGCATTTATGAAAGATTTGTAGGTCATAAAAGCATTGTTTTTAGGACGTTTTTTCATGATTTATAGGTCATCAAAATCCTAGCCCTACTAATCACACTAGCAATTTTTATTATTAGACTTTATAATATGGTTCATCTTATTGTTGGCGGTCCTTAGTCAGCAAATTGGGAAGGAAAATGTTACTGTTGAGTGTTACGTCATGTCATGTCTCTCCAGATGACCGCACTCACAATTTGAGTAGTTTCGCGTTCTCCGCAAGGAATTCGAATTACCTTTCTTCCACTTCGTTCTCCCCTTTGTGCCTAAATTTGAAAATAAAATTTCAATTGTCGTGTGAGGTTATAATTTGTTTGTGACATGATCACATGCCAACAATGGAACAATGATCGACCTATTACAGAAAGAACAGAAATATTTAAAGGAAATATAACATTATACTACAGAATTTATCTGTTGTGGTAACAATGGTTATTAGAGGAGAAAAATTCGCTCCGGTGCCGGGGATCGAACCCGGATCCTTCGTTATACCCTAGATCATATATGTATCATATATGCGGCCGCCCTGCACGTTCGTCTGTCTCAAAGGACTCATGCTCACACAAACGCCGAAAAATGGCTCCAAATGTTGTGTGGTGTCTGTCAGGATACGTGACTCGGTACATCAGTGCTGCCTCTCGACCGTTTCCACCTGCTTGGCCATACACGAACACCATCTCGGCTTGTTCCTGGAGTAAATACCGGACCATTGTGCTTCTACGTTGCTTAAATCACACAAAACGCACACTGCAAGTTATGAGAGAATGTCGTCAGTGCCATCTACCGTGGAAACTATGCATTTCTGGACACAAGATGATATGAACTTTCGTGCTCCATTTTCAGTCAGAAATCACCCCCTGAAGTTTGTCGGTGGATTTAAAACTCACTCTGTATACTACCAACTGTTTCTGTTGAAACAGAATGACCCAGTGGCTTATGGTTCGGAATCCCAGACCCAAGACACTTTTTTTTACATTGCTCACAGTTGTTTATAGTGTGAGTGGTTTTCAAATGAATGTTTGACTGACATTGTAGAAAGAAATATGGCCTCGCCAGATACACAAGATAGTCACAAAACAGAATGATTTTTGGACAGTTGATTTATCCTGAGCTATGACGAATATAAAACAGTCACCTACATCTGCTGGAGTGTGTCTGCCACTTACCATCTGGAGGATATTTGTTTTTGTAGTCCCTTGCTAGGCCAATACTCTGTAGATTATACTACCAACATTTTTCTTTTAGGAAACGAAATACCAAGGAATACATAACTTCGCTTTTACTTGGAAATAAACAAAAACACTGCCGAATGTAACGTTCATTCTGAAGTAAATGTATCGTAAATAACCTGTGTAAAGTACTTGGTACAGAATTTGAAAGTTTCTTCTACGTGAAGTGTATCTGCTCCATATAAAATAATTTAAACTTATTTCACACCCGAAAATTATCACATTGTTTCCATTATCATTTATTAACACAAAATCTCCCATCCTAGACAACACTGGATGTAAGTACTCGTAAGTTGCTGCTTCGCGAACTTCAGATAAGGTTGTTGATGTTGGTAGTTCAGACACATAGTAACGTGGCTCTCTGTAGATCACACGCTGCAGAAAACACTGTAAATATTTAATGTAAATTGATTTAGTAGTTTCAGAGAAAAATGAACTTCAGTTCGAAAAATATCAACTAAGGGGAAACTGCATAAAACATATATGAATTAAAACCACCCAAAAATATAAAGAGGTCATTTAAAGGGATTATCTGCAGAGATACCCCCCACAAAGTAGATTGTTTTAAAGAGCAAATTTTATACTTTTTTTAAACACAAAAGTCGGTCTTTTGACCCCTAATCACTACTCAGTCCTCTTAGAGGGAAAATAACAAAAAATGTGGGTTATTGCGTATAGGATTACTTAAAGAATCTATAGAAATCTTTTGCACACAATTTTAATTACATTTTATTATTGAAGATCTGGAAAGAGCTTTGAATCATTAGCTTTGTGGAGTATTTGTGAGTTTGCTAAAAGGTAGGATGTTTGTCCCTCTTATCACTTTATTACTCTTAAGTACCAGGCCGTCAGGAAATTGCTAAGAGGGTTGCATTTCAGGTAGAAAAATTGATATTTTGGTTTCAGTTTAGATTTGGTTTTGCCTGTGTTGAGTGGTTTTAAGTGAGTGTGAAGTTCTTTTTTCTCGTAATGGAGAAATTCCGCCGCGCGTGTGAATTTCGCCAAACAGTTTCTGTGGACAGTTAACAGTAAACGTCAACGTCGATCTTTAAAAAGTAAAAAGAAAAAAAGCTTATTACAAGTATTTTGAATGCCAAGCAAATGAAAAAGACTAACCGTTGGGCCCTTTTTGTATCTTGCATAACGTTTTACTCTTCACTCATTGGATGAATGATGACAGAACTCTAATCATAGCTTTCGCGGTTCCGATATTCTCACGTGAACGAACCAGCCATGCTGAAGATTGTTGTTTCTAACAAAAATTGAGGCTAATGAAAAAGAACAAAATTTAATGTTATATATCCTAATATTTTATCTGCTATTAAGTCCGTACCACATAGACTTGAATTCCATTCCCATCTCGACTTTTTCTCAAAACATGGGAGCTATGAGCTACAAACAAGGGGAGAGATTCCATCAGTAAATTAAACAAATTGACGAGTGGTATCAAGGAAGATGGAATCCCCACATGATGGGCGACTACTGCTGGTTTCTGGTTAGAGAAAGTGGCACTATCCACAAGAGTAAAAAGTAGCTGCAAGTGTTTCAGCTTTTACAACACTATTACACTTTTACTAAGTCATAATACTTTTGACCAATAAAACGGTACGAAAGGACCTGTTTCAACCAATCACGGCTGTTTATCGCCACGATTTTATCACTACCTAGCATTTCTTTGTTTGTATCACTTCCATAGCATTTGTTTCTTTATTTGATAAACATTTCAAACTGCAAATTCTTTATGGTACTATAAAACATGCTTTGCCATCGTAAGTTGTTTCCCGCATAAATTGAAAATGGCGGCTCCGATCAAACGCTTTGGTGAAGCTAACATTAGTGAAATAGAATTTTAGGAAGTCCATTAATACCTATTTTATTTTATTAGAGTACTTTATTTCTTCTAATCTTTATACGCTTTCTTCTGTTTTTATCACCTCCCTACTATTTGTTTCTTTGTTTGCCAACATTTCAAACTGCAAATTCTTTACGGTACTTTGAAATAGCCATTTGTTTACCTCATAGATAGTCAACTGAAAATGACGACTCCGTTAAAACGTTTTGGTGAAGCTAACATTTGTGAAATAGAATTTTAGTAAGTCAATTAATATTTTATTGTATTAGAGCACTTTATTTCTTCTAATATTTATACTCTTTCTTCTAATCTTATAATAGTCAATTAAATCCCACTCGAGTTTTGATTTCTCTAGATAAATCAAAACCTCTAGTGAGATTACTGTTGATAAAAAAATAATATACGTTGCATGCTTCAGTTTACTGGCAAACAGGCTTACAAAAGTGCTTACTTAGACAATACTCTTATTTTTACTCATAATTTTAAATAATTTAAGGAATTGAATGAATGTTTAATAAATTATAAAAAAAATCATTTTTACTACAAAAATGACAATTTATGGCCACTTTTTTAATATCAGCATCTCTGTCATTTTTTCTGTAAAATTAATGTATTCTCTTAATTATTTCGCTTAGTAAAACAATTGCATTAATGGTAATATCGATATTGCATATAAAGTAAAACTGAATTTTATGTTTTTGGGCGAAATCTACTACATCTCTGTAACACAAAAGAGTTACGTCTCACGACATTTACACTATAATTTTCGTGTTCGGGAGAGTCGATTTAGTAAAAGTGACCTGGTTTTATACATGTTACAGACAAAAAGTTGAAATTTGTCGACTATTTTTTAAACAGTGTAATATAGTTATTTTTTATATATTATGGGGAAAATATCTATAAAGTTAAAAGAGTTAAGATTTAAATCAAATGCTATTTTTACATAAGTATTCTCTAGAATTGCCTTCATATTTTCCTCAGCAACAATTCATATATGCAGTTATTAATTTAAATATGTCTGTATTAGTGAATGGCTCTGAAAGGAAGACACGTTTTCAATAGTTTCTTTTATATGTGTTTACGTTGTACTGTCGCGCTGAACCATGATATGAGAGGGGTTATCCACAATCGCATAATGAAGATGTGCGAACTCCATCCACAACACTGTCCGGTTTTGAGCTTACTTTGCATAACAACTACCTTGGAGGGCTTTATCACTCAGGACAGGGGAGAGCAGAGGTATAGTAATGTACTACCATTCCAGAAAAAGGCGAATGACTTTTTAAAACATGCTAATGGCAACACTGAACAATAGCGCATCACTGGCCGGTCGGCTTTAAATAAAGATTATGTTAACTCTGTCCAACTACAGTGGCCTCTATGTGTGTTGTTAGAATTAGGAATTGCTACAATTATAGGACGGACAGCTACAACATGTGTTCTCAATTAGGGTCCATTCAAGTGACCATAAAAGATTGGAACCGCAGGCTTGTATTTCGCAGATGACTTTTAAAGAACATCGGACGTCAAACCTGTTTTCTGCGTGCGCTATTTAAAACGTATTAATCTGCACCTTTGCCCCTTTTGTGAGCTGTGGACAGAAGGCGTGACATAGTGTGGATTTGAAACGGAAATTTGAAAGAGTATATATATAATAATCTGAATAATTAAAATACTATTTGCTAAGGGTGAGGAACGATTTTTCTGATCACCACAAAAAGCTAAACAGGGTGGCATGTGTGATTTATCTATTCCAAGTCCATGGACATGGATGGGCAACTCGTGCTCACAAAGTGCTAAAAACCTTGAAAGAAAGAAAGACAGACGGAGCCAGCCGCAGAAGTTAGGGGAGAGTCGGGTAGTATCGGACATCGGGTAATATCGGACAGTGCGTTTCTTTCATCTACCACCATATGGTAGTACCTGAATGACATGGTTACGTTTCTCTATGAGACATCACAGAAACGTAACCATGTCAATCAGGTACTATCATCGTGTGGTAGATGAAAGAAACTCACTGTACGATATTACCCGCTGTCCGATACTACCCGACTGTCCCCTACAAGTTGTTTGTACAGGGACATCATTTTATTTTTACTTCAATTTTTATTGTACTGTACCTGAGTTTTTTAATGTACTTCACTCCCACCCCCTCTACTAGTAAACTTCCAATCGTCCTCCACACAGAACCGAGGCCGCGTATGCAGTACTGAGTTAGTGAGTATAGTACGTTCCAGAAATATGTTCGCGTTTTCCAGTGACGAAAGAGCATTCAATATTGAATCATATTTTCGCACAGGTACTGTCGTTCGTTTGCGTACGTTGCATCCCGGTTTCTCCCACCTGCTTCTGTTCGCCCCTCTGTAAAGGCTAGTGGCTGGGCTGACTTAGCTCTTTTCTGAAACCATTAATTTCTGTTAGGAATTGGACGTCTACGTAATATTATAAAACTGTTTAAAATAACTTAAATAAAAGGGCCTCGTTAAGTAATTAACTGTCACGTGATTTCCACCCCCTTTCTACGACCCTGCGACAAAAACACTTGAACGGACAGTAGATAGCATTTCTGAGTAATTTTATCTTTTCGGATCGGGCAGAAGTGAAGATTAAATTTACAGTACATAAGGTACTCTTTTATAGAGTATGTATAGAATTATTTCAACATGAGTTACTCGTACGAAGAACGAAACTGGTAATTGGAATTAGGCACAATAGTCTATAGTGCGATAATATGCACAAAATAACTGAAGCCTGTATCGAAATGAACGGCCACCATTTTCCGAGTCTTTGTTTTGTCACTCATCACGTCATACATCTATGTCCGTATTATGGCTGGGTGGCACAGCTCGCGCACGTCTGTAAAAATATGTGGGCCTAAGATAAGATCCAGATGTTGTGTATATTTCATCGCCAGGAATTGGAATTCTTCATCTCTAAACATCTCTTAAGAGTGTGAGAAAGGAAAAAAACTCGACAATTTTCAAGTTCCTTTTCTTAATTTTTTCCATATAGAATTGCATTTTGATCCACTGTGCACTGATGACGGTGTAATGATGAAGAGCATGATGATGATGTGATGATGATAGAGATAATTATAAATGGTGATAATGTGACGATGATGATGATAATGTGACAGCGATGATAACCATGGTGGTAATGATAATGTGAAAATAATGGCGATAGGCCTAATGATATGATGATGGTGGTGATGATAACAATGGTGGTGATGTGACGATTATAACGACAGTGTGATGATGAAGATGATGGCCATGATGGTAATGATCTAATGATAATCTGAAGATGATAATAATGATGATGTGATGATGCTGGTCTGATGGTGATGTGATGATGCTGGTCTGATGGTGATGATATGACTATGGTGATGATAATGCAATGGTGATAATGGCCATGATAATATTAATATAATGGCTATAATAATGATAATGATGGTGATTACGTGACGATGATCAAGGCCAGTTGATAATGATAATTTGTAGATGATGGCAATGGTAAGTAAGATGATATGATGATGTTGAAATATGTTTTTTTTCTCCTCTCTATGAGGCCGGGAGGGGAACATCCCTATGCACCGCGACCTGAGGTCTATTGTGCGCTCCTGGGATGAGTTGTAACCCAACGATCGCACCCACGCCGAACCGACCTAACCCCTAACACCCTAACGACCAGTCTCGCCATCCCTCTAAGTCCATGTACCATTCCATCCCAACAGCCCCCCTCCGTCCGGCCAACGGTCTGAGGTGTAAGCCACACCCCTCCCGTCGGGAGTGGTTGAAGTATGTTAATGATATTTATTATGGTGATTGTTATGATAATGCGGCGATAATGGAGATGATTTTGATGATGTAACGATAATGATGATAGTTATGGTGATGATAATGTCATGATGGCCATGATAATGGTGATAATGTAATAATGTTGACTATGATGTTGATATTGATGACAGAAATGATGATGTGACGATGATGGCGACGATGTTGGTGTGATGATGATGGTCATGATGATGATGATGTGATGATTTTTATAGCTATATTTTAATCTGAATGAGACTGATCACGTCACGAGTGTGGGTGGAATTTTACATCTTAGCTACACTGACTTTACGCTCACAAAGCCACCGGCGTAGCTCGGTCGGTTAAGGCGCTTGCCTGCCGATCCGAAGTTGCGTTCGGGCGCGGGTTCGATTTCCGCTTGGGCTAATTAACGGGTTGGGTTTTTTCCGAGGTTTTCCCCAACCGTAAGGCAAATGTCAGGTAATCTATGGCGAATCTCGGCCTCATCTCGCCAAATATAATCTCGCTATCACTAATTCCATCGACGCTAAATAACCTCGTAGTTGATACAGCGTCGTTAAATAACCAAGTAAAAAAAACGCTCACAACTCACTAGTAGTGGACGTGATTTCGTAGCATGTATTTACCATCATTCGGCAGTTCTTTGCTTACTCTCGTACATCTACACTTGCTGGCACATTATTTCTCAACTTCCTCTCTTAGTTGTTTCACATTCATCCACACGTCTTCACTTCTTTATTCGTATATCTGCACTACGTACAGCATTTCTTTACTTTCCATCGTAATTCTTCTCATTCTTCGTACTTCTTCACTTAATTTTGTAGCATTTATTTATCTTTGTACCAAAACATTGGTAAGATATGTCGAAAGAAAATAGGCCTTAGTCTCGGCATTTGAAGTTGCAGTCGTATGTTGAAGAGTTCGGACCTCAACACTCCTCTACGAACAGTTGTATCGAGAAAGGAATACTGTTATTATGCCTATAAGTCTAGTTTCCTCAATTTGTAGTTTTAAGAAATTATATTGGATATTGTGTTGCAAAATAGACTAAAATAATGATGTAACAATAGGTATCACATTTTAAATTCGTCCCTGCCACATCATGCTTTGTAGTGAGAAGTTTTTCGCAGTATAAACACCTCCCAACTGATTAACGTAAAAGGTTGACGTCTCAATTCCTGATGAAATATTATTCTGTTCTTCATTGCAACAAGTGCAACCATGAAAGTAGTGTAAAGTAAGATGATATACATTTTCTATTTGTGGTTAACTGTATAAATTCATTGTAAATATGTCTATTATACACACTGAATTGTGAATATTGTAAATAAACGAGGTAACTTAATCTGAAATGTAAAGAATAAGTGGGATAATATTTTAAAGTGCATTCACGGAACACTAGAAATACGTAGCTGAAACGATTGTATCGCCAAGTTTAGTTGTGGTTCTGGCTGTATAAGTAGGACAGCACACTGCATTGCCTTACGTGCTGCTTATGGTCGTACCTATAGTCGATGTTGCAGTTAACCTTGCGCTTTGCAAACCCCAAATGCGCTCCTTAACAACACTGAGCAACAAATTTTTACTTTTTGTCTTGCTCCGAAATAAAAATTGGTGAATATTACTAATATGTGTAACCTAAATCTGAATTTAAAATCCAAATTGTCCCATTACGTAACATTTTACGGGAAAAGTGTATTGATTTTTTTTTTAAGAAATAACATTTTTTTTTTAATTTTCGCTGCTATGATAAAATTACAACACACTTGCCGATTGTATCAACCATTTAATCTTAGATCAGAGGTTAAATTGATCCTTGTTCTAGCTGAACTTGGAATTTTGTGTTGTATAAAGCCTAATCTGAGATTAATTTGTCTCAAACTAAACTCAACTTTGACTGAAGAAATTTCTCCGATTAAGTTAGATGATCCAAGTTCAGTTATTTCTTTTCAGTTTGAAATATACGAGTGCCAGATTGTGCAAATAAAATATCCATTATTATTATTATTAATATTAATAGATATGGTAGATACATTTATATATATATATATATATATATATATATATATATATTTTTTTTTTCAAATTCTTGCCTTAATACACAAACAATCTTATATTTTATAAGGCTCTAACGTGTTCAGCAGTATCAAATAACATAACCTATAATTATACTATGTTTATAACAACCATTAATTATTAGTGGATATGATAGGCACATTCATAAATTTTCAATTAACTGTATTACTAAACGAAAATTGTCGTTTTACAAAGCTTTATTATGTTTAGCAGTATCAAACACCATAATATAACAATTAGGAGAACAGTCAACTTTCTTCTTATTGTCCGCCATTATTTACATTGCACAAAACAAACCAGTGTCTCTAACAGAGTGTACGGAAAGTCGTCAAAAAGTAGTTGGAAAGTCACTAGGTTTCTCATTATCAACAAAGAAAGATTAAATTTTGTCACTATGGGGTGCTAAAAAGGTCGCTAAATCCCTATTTAAGCAATATAAAAGTTAAAAGAAATTGTTGTTGAAAAAGAGTTAAAGTCGCTAGATTGGCAACACTGAACAAACCTGTACAACATGGTCCGCGCATCACATACTTCACCTGTATATGCGATGTTGCCAAATCATTTTCACGTGAACTTAGATTGCGTTTGAATCAAGATAATTTGATCGCAGAAAAGTTTTATACAATAGTAGAAGTGCCTGAACTCGGTTCACTTTTCGATCTTCGATCAAAGTTGATCTTTAGTCAGGGAGTTTTATACAATTGGATCTAAGGATTCAAAATGCCTCATAATACTTGAAAAATGTGTACTGGATACAAAAATGATGTTAGATACTTTAAAACACAAAAAACACAACAATAAAAATATTTCATGCTTATGTGGAAAATCTCGGAATTTGAACTTAGGCCTACCATTTAAAAGAATTTTCTGGATGATTTCCGTTTATAACTAGACCCGGGACTGTTTTTTTACAAGGAACCAACAATAGTCTATAAGCGTGCTGGATGATGATCTTCTTTTATATCGCCTTTCCATTTAAGGTATTTCTTGATTAAATCTTTCTCCATGCTCATCGCTAACCGTTCCAAGATTATGTGGAAAGAAATCCAAATGAGAATGTAAAAAGTGGATTTTGAGAGACATATTATACCTCATTCTCTCAAATGGACTTAACATGGTTTCCACAAGACGTTCGATGTAATTGTCTGCTCTAGTATTTTCAAGGAAATTAGAGCAAACATCTGTGAAAGTGCTCCATGCTATTTTTTTGTAAGGGAAAGTTTTTCAATAAAGAGTCAGCCATTTGTGAATTTGTGGACGGATGAAAATGCCCTATTTTAATTTGCCTTCACTCAAACTGGTAAACTTGTATTTTGAATACTGAAAACCACACCTTTGTCCATTGCGTAGACTTCACTTTGAAAAGTTATGAAATTTACTGAGTAGAAGGGAAAATATGTGTTTATTTATTAAATGTACAAAAGAACGTGCCAACAATCATAATAAACCGGAAATAGGTCATAAACTCATAAAAAGCATTAGATTTTGTTTTGATTTACAACCCCCAACCCGCGCCTGACGTTTCCTTGGGAGCGCTTTCGAAAAGTGAAATCATAGTATATCTTAAAACCTTTACGTGATACAAAGAAAATAGATGCATTTTCGGATTCAGCGCACACCAAACCAAAAGGGACACATTGTTTTAAGTCGGAGCAAAATTCTTGTTGTTCAGTGTAATTATGACCCTAGGCGCGACACTTCTCGATTTGCCATTATAAATTTGTTTAGTGGTACAGCTAGTGTCCCAAATTAAAAATAGTGGTATGTCATTGAAAAAGGTTGAGAACTGTTGATCTACAATATAATTTAATGTGAATTATAAGGTTGTGTTTAGGCATAATATAAACACGTTCGTATCCACTCAGAACATTTTCTCTGCTGATCATGACGCATTTGATACCACAGTCAGCACACTTCAGCCTCTCAGATGACATCATAGTTTGTTTCTATAGATTGCTATGAATACTTTAAAATTGAATGACCAGTAATCCGAACATAGCCATATTGTTTGTTTTGAAGTCTGTTTAATATTATCTAATATGATCGTCACGGGAATGTATAATGGCAAAGGGGAGAGAAGGGACTCCAGTTGCAGTGACCCTACAGGGAGGTCAGGCAGCTCTCACGTGTGGCATAATTCACCGCGCGGAGACATCTGCATGCAGTCCAGCAATTAAGCACGGTCAGCAATATGCATAGTTTAATAATTAGTCTCAGCTCTGTCAGACAGTTGCGAGCTTACACAGCAGATGGCAGCATCACTGCCAGTTGGTACAAGACGCCAGAATGACTAATCATTAAACACATTCGTTGGCTTTAATATCTTAGAATAATTACAACCCGCATACAGATATAAAAATAAATACTCAAATCTGCATGAAAATTAATAAAAAAATATATGCACTATTATTAAATTACACTTAATATAATTAGGCTATAATGTTCTTGTTTAACCGGCGTAGCTCTGTCGGCTAAGGCGCTTGCCTGCCGATCCGGAGTTGTGCTCGGGCTTGGGTTCGATTCCCGCTTGGGCTGATTACCTGGTTGGGTTTTTTCCGAGGTTTTCCTCAACCGTAAGGCATATGTCAGGTAATCTATGGAGAATCCTCAGCCTCATCTCGCCAAATATCATCTCACTATCACCAATTCCATCGACGCTAAATAAGCTCGTAGTTGATACAGCGTCGTTAAATAACCAAGTAAATAATATATATAGACATATATATTTTTGTTTGTGTATTTTGAAAGATCGACTTATGAAAATTTCTAATATAAATTCTAAACAAATTACTTAAGACAACCCTTTGAAGTAAGGTTATAACAGTTAATAAATTTGAATCGACAGTTGCATAAACAACATTAGTCCAAAAAAGTGAATTTTACAGAAAAGACGTAAAACAATTTTTCACCTAAACTATGAATGCATGGGTGTCTTCAATTGGTGTTTTATTAACCTTCCATATTGAGCTACTTTAAGCACAAAATTTAGGATGATATTTTTTATTGCTTTGTTTCTGCATTTTTTCTTAGTTTTGTGGACTCATGTCGTTATTGCAAGATAGGATTTTTATAGCAAGAATTGATACAAATGTATGTTGCGAATAGGGTGACCAGACGTTCGGACTTAACTCGGACAGGTTAATTTTTATTACCGGTGCCTTTGTCCGGGTATCCGGACGCCCTCTTGTCCAAATTTAAAATAAATTGCAGTTGAGCAATTAATTGCTTGTTAGCTAATGTTACATTTATAACACGAAATTGCTTTTTTAAAAGAAATAACATGATGTGAAAATCGCTTGTTTCAAAGTGTGGTTGCATAAATGATTAGGCCTGTCTGCGCCTCTGCGGTGCCTTAAGGTATCCAAACATATGGGATATGGCCTCACCGGAGAACAAGATGTTTGGAAGTAAGACACGGTTGGTGTCGACGCGATGACCATTTCCGTAGCAAATATTTGTTGGCGTGATTTATCGTCTAGCTTCTGTTCTTGGATAATCTGCACGTTGTATGGATACAAATGAAGATGCATTTGATGAACTGTTGGTAGCGGTATACCTTGGTGCTATGAAAATGTATTTGTCTGAACTTCTCTCAAATTACATCCAGATTTCTTTCACTTCGTCTTCAGGAATCCTTTTATGTGCTCCAGTATTATTTCAGAACATTGCAGATTGTTAGAAATTTCTCCAACCATACATAAAGTGTTTTCCCATCAGGTGTATCTCTTCTGTATATTTATTTGAAGCAAAATTATTGGACTCTCTGCTGCTGAGTTGCTATTCTTGTTTGTCTGTCACAGGAACGAATAATACATGTAGTGAAGTAAAAGCAAACTAAAATTGTTTGAATTTTCTTACATCTAGTATTAATTAAAATTGATAATTGGATACTTAACAGTAGAAAGGTTCTAAGTCCCAAAATTAAAAATAATCTGATATTTCACTAGAATGATGCAAATTGCCAATTGGTATTACATATCAACAGGGCTAAATCCACAGGAGATTGTAGAATGTTATTAAGACCACCAAAAGATGACAGTGGTGCAAAGTTACCATGGTTCTCTCATAAGAAAGATGCAATTTGCAAATAGGAAGATCAGAGTAGGTAAGTCTTATATAAATGTAGGGTTATGAATCACATAGGAACATAACGTATTACCTCTAGATGGCACAGCCGGGTTGTTCTAAAATGTTCAATTTCTAGTGTTAAAAATCCAGGAAATGGGGAAAATATCATAAAATTGGCACTTTTTCCTTATTCTAAGTGGCAGGAAAATTTAGAATAAAATGCAGTGAACTGACATCCTAGTGGAAAATAGCTTTATTTTGACCAAGATTATTTAACACTATCGACATTTCTGGTGGGTCCTCTTTACTGTAATACAAGTACAACGACGATAACATTGAAAGTTGGATAATCGTGATGAAAGTCGGAGATATTTACTTCGAAGTGGTGAGGGTGATTTGCTTCTAGTCTGCAAAACCACTTTAATGGAAGTATTTTCAGAAATTAACAGCTAAGTGGATAATAAATGGTTCATAGTACTTATGAAATATTTATGGGACTTAATACCTTTCATAAATTGTGAAGTTTTTTTGTCTCTCAGTGTGTTAATTTTAGTAGTATCATCAAACTATTGATAAAGATTAGTGAAAAGCTGTCATAAATAATATCAATTTAGTTCTAAAAACTGTATATCCTTAATCTTTTTTAATTTATTTATTTTATGTCGGTTTAACTTAGGAAGTCATATCGCGACAATACATAAACAATTTTTACAGTTTACATAGAGTTTACTGTATTACAATAATCATTTTAGATACATTTGTAAATTTTGATAGCTTTCAGAAATTTAATGAAGTTTGAACGGAATGATGGATTGTTTAGAAGTGTTGATAAGTCTGTTGGTATATGGAATTGATCTCGATGAAGGTGATATAATGAATATTCATAAATTAAATTGCGTACGGACATCCTACCATGGCAATTGGTGCATGTTGGAGGAAGAGTTTTTTTCTAGAATATAAGAATGTGTAATTTTGGTATGGCCAACTCGCAATCTGGTGATTATAACTTGAGCTTGACGTTTAAAATTCTGTAGTGGTTATTTCATTCTGGAATGCTGTATTATTTCGTGAAGTTTTCTGGATGATGACTCCATCCATGATGTTTGCCAGTGGTTGTGCAGTTTTCTGCATATGTATTTAATGGCGTCCATATGAAAAATAGGCGTTAAAATATGCAATGGAAATCGTGTAGCTTCTTTTGCTGCAGCATCTGCAATTTCATTACCAGGAAATACTCTGCTGAGAAGGGATCCATATTAGAGTTATTTTTCGTCCTTGTTTCATCAAGTCAGTAAGGAGCTGGTATATTTCTTGAATTAGTGCGTTGGTAGAGAATGTATCGTGAAGAGCTTGTAAACTTGATTGAGAATAAGTGTGAAGAAGATAAGATTTATCAGACTGTGTTTCCAGAATATACTCTAAAGTTTTTTTGTTGGCGTATAACTCACACGTGAAAACTGAATAAAGAGACGGCAATGTGTGCAACATCGTATGATTAGGGTAAACTACAGCACATCCACATCCTTGGTTAGTCTGCCATCCATCTGTGTTTATGTGAAGGTAGTTACAGCACTGATCCCATTGTTCTCTGCAAAATTGTTGGTACATAATGTTATTTGTTTCAGTTTTAATAAGATATGTTAGATCTATATTTATTTCAGGTAACATGATTCTCCAAGGTGGATGGGCAGTGTTTTTATTTCTTTGAGAAGTGAAAGGGATTGGCATATTCATTTTATTAAAGTATTATTTCAGTCTAGAAGAAAAGGGTGCTGAATGTATTTGTTGTTTATGATGATGTTCAGAGAACATATATGAGTTCATGCTAGGTCTAGATGAAGCTGCAATTTTAAAAGCATAAGAAATGTTACGTTGTTTTCTTCGAATATCAAAGGGCATTTCATCTGTTTCTATTTGTAAACTGATTATTGGACTTGTTCTTAAAATTGTTCAAGATCGAAAGTTATTTGTTAATAAAATACTGTTCATAAATTTGGCACTTTGCACCTTTCTACTGTTAAATATTCAATTCCTCACACATTTATTACATATGGGATGTTTGAATGGTACACAGTACTTGTTTCTGAGAAATTTATTACTATTGACAGCACTACTACTTATGTGACTCTAATTGAAAACTTCCTCAGATATAAATGTTACAGCTTCATGGATTTACATAAATTATTATAGGAAGTCAATTTAAACTCAGTCGTTTGGGAGATAGAGGAAGAAGTGGCGTAAATGCAAGCGGCAGCCATTTTGTTCTTCTTATTTTATAGTCTATTAATAAGTATTACGTACTCGATTTAACTATTGTAGGGCCGCGTTTAGTAGCGACTTCTGAGAGCGGGGAAGTGGGGAAAGGAGAAGACAACCTCGTCACCTCTGTGTGCATTCTGCGGACCTCAGATAACACTGAGTATCACCAGTACGAAAACATTATATACCTCCTCACAGTTTGTATTTAGCAATGGAGCAACCAAGATCAACTCGACGGCGTGGCCAAGTAATACACAGTAAAGAGAGGAAGATTATAAAGAATATAATAGAATGTTGTGATGAAGAGGCTCGAAACAAGAGGCTAATCGCTCCCCTAAGGCAGGCTACGTCCAGAGCTGCTAAATACGCCGGCGTTAGTAATGCAGGTATCGTAAGAATCCGGAAATTGGCTAGCGAGCGATCAGATGACATTGAAACAACTCCTGGTAAAAAGAGTTAAGACTTTATCTACTGTCATTACAGCTCATTGCTGTTTCATAAATAATTTGCATTATTTAAAAATAAAATTTAAGCCGATTATTTACTTTTCCTGTAAGAAAGTTTTACAATGATAGTACGCCTAATTACTCGTACTTCAGCTATTTCTCATTGAAATAATTTGTAAATTAGCTATATAGGCTACTGAACACTATAGATGGTTTTAAAAACAAATAACATGTGTCAAACTACGAGTATCTGCAAAAGTGAACCATTCAACTACAGATTTATGTTTGAAGACTTCGAATAAATAATGTACTAAGTCGTCGTCATCGTCATCATCATCATCATCATCATCATCATCATCATATAGCGCTGGCCTTCTATGCTCGAGGTTGCAGATTCGATCCCGGCCGAGGTCGATTTTTTTAATTAAGTAGGTTATTTTACGACGCTGTATCAACATCTTAAGTTATTTAACGTCTGAATGAAATGAATGTGATAATGCCGATGAAATGATTCCGGGGTTCGGCACTGAAAGTTACCCAGTATTTGCTCAAATTGGCTTGAGGGAAAACCCCGGAAAAACCTCAACCAGGTAACTTGCCCCGACCGGAATTCGAACCCGGGATTCGTAGCCAGACGCAATAACCATTACACCGCAGATGTCGACTCCGAGGTCGATGACATTTAAGTGTGTTTAAATGCGACAGGCTCATGTCAGTAGATTTACTGGTATGTAAAAGAACTCGTGCTGGACAAAATTCCGGCACACCGGCGATGCTGATATAACCTCTGCAGGTGCGAGCGTCGTTAAATAAACCATAATCATATCAACAACATTGGTACTACAACCTATTGCAGACCTTGACCGCCCTTACAGTGCTCCAACATTTATTCATATCTTTTGTCTTCCTTTTCCATCCTTGTACTTTCAGTAAGAAAGTGCCATTTTAAAATATTCAAGGTGGCCAGTCTGTGTATGTATTTGTATTTCACCTATTTATTGCTTAATGTTTAATAACGTCATAAGGAATTTGTGCAGTACAGTACTGAACTTATGAGCATAAATAAAAGTTTGCCACTATATCCGTAGACAGTTGTCTTGTTATCATTTGAGGAAATTCACTTCATTTGTAGAGCGAATGTTTTTTGTACGCGGGTAGAACGCCGTCAACGCGTCTCTGTTATTGCGATTATGTCATACATATGTGATCAGGAGTCATCTTCAGACTTGGGAGCTCAGCTCGCTACTTATCGCGGCCCTACAATACATATACTGCATTCAGATAATGACTTTAGAAATACTGCTCGTATTTTTTTTATGTTGTTATAGTGGATTTCGAAACCGAAAAATATTAATAAGCTCACCCAGTTAAGTGTAGTTGGAACAGATGTAAAAGGTAAAGATAAAGGTATCCCCGTAACATGCCATGAAGGCACTTGGGGGGCATGGATGTGGTTGCCAAAATATATTATACTTTCTTGTGTTAAACCGTACATTATGTGAATATTTACGATTGCCCAAAGTGGTGCCAGATGGTGTCAGCGCACTCGTGTATCCATGGTAACCGCACACATACTGGTCTGCAGCGGAAGCTGGTGACATATGTGACTGGATACCGGTACACCATCTCAGGGTGTTGGTAGGCAACAGATGCAGCGTTTCGTGTAGAAATTAGCTCCCCTTAAAATGCTTTAAAATGTCAAAATAAATCATATATTGCTTAGTCGGCATCCTTTTACAAAGAGATCCAAACATCTGAAAGCGGTGAGGGTGTTTTACTTTGCCGGAAGGTATAATGTTAGATGTAGAGTTACGTACATATTTTGTACCATTCTTACACGATTTATTCGGAGGTTATTATTATTATTATTATTATTATTATTATTATTATTATTACTATTATTATTATTATTGTTATTGTTTAAGATTTCAAAAAAAATTTTACAACAGAAATTCAAAATCTCTTTCTTCAGTCTGTAGATGCATAAAATGTACCAATTTGCATGGGCACAATTTAGATCCTTTCAAAGTATAGTTTTGTTTATTAGTATTTACTGTCCTTGTTCTCAATTTTATTTATGTACGTTTTTCTTGATTTAAGGTATTATTTTATTTATTCTTGCACCTTTGTATTTTCTGTTTGTGTATTGTGCTGAACTATAATTTACCACACAAATATAAATAAATAAATAAATAAATAAATAAATAAATAAATAAATAAATTGTTATTAAAGGATGGCGGGCTTATGTGAAGACGGAAATGAACCTCCGGGTTCCTTAAAAGTCATTTGTAAGTACAGTAAGTAGGACAAATGTGGAATATCATTTTATTTTTTCGTTTTGGAACCTAAGCTTATATATTTTGAGCAGGTACTGAACATAAAGTATCGCCGAATGTCCCTGTGAATGGTACACTGAACTTCAAAGTTCGTAAGATGTTATAAAATGTTTGAAAAAATGAATTTCCTCAAAATCTAACACATTTTCTTTATAAAAATGGAGACACAAATATGGAACATTATTAACATGTTACAAGATTAATAAAATTGCAAAGTCATAATGGCTTGTACTAAGAAAAGCACAGAACCAAGGATTCAGCATCTTCATTAGAATATTACTATGATGTTCCGAAGTAATAATAATAATAATAATAATAATAATAATAATAATAATAATAATAATAATAATAATAATAATAATAATAATAATTTATTGCTAGAACAAAGGTAGCCTACATATTGTTTTTTACATAATAATTCCTCTTGCGTCACCAGAAAAAGTACATATTCGTGCTCAGGAGGCATTCCATATAATTTCAAGACATTTTAAGTAACAGAATAAAAAGTAAGAAAAAGAAAAACACAGATATCACACTAATTGAAGGGTTCAGAACTATAGTGGGCCAAGCGCCATTTAGTAAAACCGAAGAAAAAAAGGATTAAAATGAAGTTATTACCATAATTCAATGGAAACATACAGCAAGTAATATAATGTATACGCATTAAAACTAAGTGATATGTCAATCTTCATTAAACTATGGTATTCACTTAACTTTAACCCTTGCTTTCTCCGTTTTTAATAAATGGCGCTTGGCCCACTATGGCTCTGACCCCTTCAATTGGAACTTTAAATTTTCTATCTGAAAATAGTTGTTTTATTGATTTTAAAAATAAGGAGCATTAAGAATTGTACGTTTAGGAATTGAGCTATTATCTTGTTATAAAGCCTTGGATTGGAGTTGCTACTGTGATTATATGCTACAGTTGTGACACATTTAGGTTCTGTCAAGCTTACGTTGTCTGATCTTTTAGATTTATATTTATGTGAACACAATGCTGGGTAACTTTCGGTGCTGCAACCTGGACTAATTTCACTGGCATTATCACCTTGATCTCATTCTGACGCTAGATAATCATAGTAGTTAATGAATATTCGTAAAATAACCAATTTAACAAAAGAATACCCGAAAACGTTACAAAGTCGATGCGAGTTTTTTCAAACGGGACGCCATAAGGCTCAGTACTCTGAGAGCAGGAGGTCTGGCATGGAATCATTGAATCTAACAACTGCTCCCCTTGATGAAAATTAATAATCATGGAACCAGGTGTATGATAAGCAGAGCATTTGCCCCGCCCACGTTTAAACGATATGGAGGAGTCGCCGCTTTAACTCCATCTGCGCTCGTCATCATAGCAACAGCTACCTCCGTGACAGTCAATTGGTTTGTTAGATCTGCTAATTGAAAATTGTTCCCATGGTGACCAGTTCTTACTTACTACGACATTCTTATAATAATGAATCGTTACCATTTCAATATTACGCTGGAAGCCTTGGAATGCATCTTCATTCACTGTAATTTTGATTAAAGATCTGCAAATCAACCAAACATAGCTTTGGAACAGAGTTGGCTATGAAGCGTGCAAGACAGCCGAAATGTAGCCGATACATGAAACCCTTGAGAAGGAAACATATTCATTCATTCATTTATTTTATTCCATAGATCTTACATGAGCAATGAAGCTTTAAGATGTGGAACAAGTCAAAATTTTACAATATTACAATTACAATTTTTACAAATTTTTACAGTTTTACAATTTAGTAATTTTCTACAATTTTTACAATTTTGTGCAATTTTTTTACAATATTTTGGCGAGATGTAGTGAGATGAGGTTAGGTCCGAGGATTCGCCAAAATATTACCCGATAAAAATTTTCGAACAAATTAAGCAGTTCACATTTTCCCCACTAACACAAAAAAATTTATCTTCCTATTCATCCTTGAATGTACTACATCCATGATTAGAAAACATTGTGAAACGGTGAAACACTCCGACCAACACAATGATAATGGCAGTTCGCCACTGCTCTTCGTTTGCGCATAAACATGGAGTACAGTACAGGTGGAGATGGGTGAGGCGGAGCGCGCTCATTACATACTGGCTTCAGTTCCGTTCAGGGGCTTACTCGCGAGTACGCTTTTGGAGACGTCTGCTCTTAGTGGTATAAAATCGGATCTTTTAGTTCCATATTTATGATGATACAGTTTGAATTTATTGCGATTTTTATGTATGAAGTTTAACAAGGCAATATAATAAATTTGTTTAATTTTCAAAACATTAAAATCGGTGAACAAAAGCTCGGATGAGTAATCAATTGGTTTATTAAGGCATATTTTAATTATCCTTTTCTGAATAAGTATTAGTGGAGTGAGATTAGAATTACAAGCATTTCCCCATCCTAAAATTCCATATTGGAGAATGGATTGAAATAAAGCTAAATAAATGAGGCGCAAAATATTAACTGGTAAATATGACCGAAGTATAACAAAGATATAAATTGTTTTACGTAATCTATTGCATAAATATGTAATATGTTTATTCCATCGTAAGTGTTGGTCGATTGTACTGCCTAAATACTTAACTTCTGAGGATTCGGTTAATATGGGACATTCACAATTTTGAGAAGGACAATCAGAATGATGAATTTTAAGCTTAAAAGAAGATTGTGGAATGCAACAGAAGAAAATGAGAAATTTAAAGAGACTATTACACTTTTACTACGTTACACTACTTTTGACCAATAAAACGGTACGAAAGGACGTCTTTCAACCATGGGTGCTTATCGCACAATTTTATCGCGTCCCTAGCATTTGTTTAATTTTATAGCGTCCCTAGCATTTGTTTCTTTGTTTGGCAATCATTTCAAACTGCACTGGTCTGGACGTCAAAAAACAGAAAATTACAAACCACTCCAGTCCATACACAGCACTTTCAAATATGACTCGCATTGGCATTCAAGAACAAGAATTAATAAAGATCACTGGTCATATATGAAGAGCACCATTCGGAAATCCTGAATAAGTTGAGGGATATACCATGTACATCAACGAGTTCACTTCTTTTACGCACACGTCCAATATAACATCAACTGGACCACCAACCACTAAAATATTCAAATTTGAAAATTATAGTTTTAATAATTGTTTCTTCTAAATTATTGGTGTTTATTTTTTATTTCATCATAGTTTATTAAAACGTTTGTTTATTTCATCATCCCTAATTAAAACTTTTCTAACACTTGTTTATATTATTTAGGTTATGTTTGTTATAGCTTCTGCTATATGATAATATGGATAGTCACGTATCAGAGATTGTTTAATACTAAGATTTATTGAAAATCATCTGTCAAGTGACGTTGATTACTGGGATGCGGATGACTGAAGTGGAATGCAAATGTTTTAATAAAAATGAAACTGAATCAACAAAGTCTTCTTGACTAGTAACCGCCCACAGAGATCAATGAAGATTCCATAGTTGGCACTGTTAATAAGAAAACGTAATCATAAAACACTACTGCCATCTAGCGTAATGTTGAGCTGGTACAATAATACATTTGGAGACAGTTGTATTTTCGTAAGCCAATTAATATTTTATTGTATTGGAGTACTTCGTTACTTCTAATCTTCATATACTTTCTTCTAATCGTGTAATAGTCAATTAAATCCCACTCGAGTTTTGATTTTCTCTAGATAAAGCAAAACCTCTAGTGAAATTACGGTTGATAAGCAGTGGAGAAAAGGAAGTAAACGAGACTAAAAGGATATACAAACCAGGTTAAATTGGCAAGAGAAAAAGATGATAATATAAGTACGGTGATAAACACGATATGAAGAAACGTTCAGGAAGTATTACATGAAGAGGTAAAATTGAAAGAAGAAACTAAAGAAAATTAAGAGAGAGAGAGCGTGAGGAAAGAGAGGGAGACAATGTATTGTTATTATACACGCGTTGCACATGCAGGCGAGATGCTGGACTCTTTGTGTTGGCGACGTCTGCTAATGAACAACATAGCAGCTGCTGCTCAGGTTCATCTCGCCCGCCTTGCGTGTGCCTGCGTGATCAGATAAACACACGCACTCAGAGGAAGAGTGGCACATATACTCGAGAGGGCCTAGGTTCGAATCGGAGAGATCTCATATTTACAATTCAACACAGATGTGTACCAACCGACTTCGGATCTATACATGTACTAGCATCCTAATGTTGGAATAATACTTCCCGTTACAGTAAGTTACAGACATTTTTTGTACATTTCTTTTTTTTTTTCTGTTGTATCCTTTAATGCTTCGTTGCCTTTCATTCATCTTTTTCTTATTTTGCCTCAATTGTATTTATCCTTCTTTTCCGTTTGCTGATTGTGCCTTTAATTTTCCTCATAATTTTATAAATAAGTACATCTTTTTTCATGGTAAAATTGATGAAAAAATAACATTCTTAGAGTA